>NC_135549.1:31599831-31617331 GCF_964340395.1 Glandiceps talaboti | reverse complement strand
CATCCATCCATCCATCCATCCACCCACCCACCCACCCACCCACCCACCCACCCACCCACCTATCTATCTATCTATCTATCTATCTATCTATCTATCTATCTATCTATCTATCTATCTATCTATCTATATATCTATCTATCTATCCATCTATCTTTCTATCTATCTATCTATCCATCTATCTATCTATCTATACATACATATATCTATCTATGGGTATGTCTGTATGTATTTTACGTATGTATGTATGTATGTATGTATGTATGTATGTATGTATGTATGTATGTATGTATGTATGTATGAATGAATGTATGTATGTATGTATGTATGTATGTATGAATGTATGTATGTATGTATGTATGTATGTATGTATGTATGTATGTATGTACATGAATGTATGTATGTATGTATGTATGAATGTATGTATTAATGTATGTATGTATGTATGTATGTATGTATGTATGAATGAATGTATGTATGTATGTATGTATGTATGTATGTATGTATGTATGTATGTATGTATGTATGTATGTATGTATGTATGTATGTATGTATGTATGTATGTATGTATGTATGTATATTGTATGTATGTATGTATGTATGTATGAATGTATGTATGAATGTATGTATGTATGTCTATTAGCTATCTATATCACATGATCTATCTATCTATCTATCTAGTTATCTGTCTATCTATCCCTATCTATCTATCCCTATATATCTATCTATCTATCTATCTATCCATATATCTATCTATCTATCTATCTATCTATCTATCTATCTGTATATCTACATATATCCATTCATACATCCAACTTGCGATTTGTCTTGAACTTGTCTGGAAACATTGAGTACCACTCCCCCGGACCACTCCCTGAGTTAGAAAGTGTCCTATATCAAGACTTAAAGGTAAACTTGAGTACCACTCCCCTGGACCACTCCCTGAGTTAGAAAGTGGCCTATATCAAGACTTAAAAGTAAACTTGAGTACCACTCCCCGGACCACTCCCTGAGTTAGAAAGTGGCCTATATCAAGACTTAAAAGTAAACTTGAGTACCACTCCCCTGGACCACTCCCTGAGTTAGAAAGTATCCTATATCAAGACTTAAAGGTAAACTTGAGTACCACTCCCCTGGACCACTCCCTGAGTTAGAAAGTGGCCTATATCAAGACTTAAAAGTAAACTTGAGTACCACTCCCCGGACCACTCCCTGAGTTAGAAAGTGTCCTATATCAAGACTTAAAGGTAAACTTGAGTACCACTCCCCCAGACCACTCCCTGAGTTAGAAAATGTCCTATATCAAGATTTAAAGGTAAACTTGAGAAAAAATCAATGAAGTAGTTCTTACGTTGTATTTGGGTGTCTGTACGATACTCTGGAAATTCAGTTCTTCAAAGAATACCTTCAAGCGAACCAAGTTAAGCCTTGAATGAAATCAAAGTAAATAACAATATACATGGTTAGTAACAAAGTGTGATGAAAAATTATCCAATTACAATCTTTTATCTTGTAATCTTTAATGTTGTATTACATGATTACTAAATGATAGTAGCTTATCCGGAAAAAGTCTGTCGTTCTTATTCAGATTAGTTTGCATGTAATGATATATATCCAAAAACAAAAATATATTATATACACGAACATCGGTGATTTTCTGTCTTCTTTGCGATTATAGTAAATAGCTTTTCGTATATGTTCTTTAAATCTCTCACTTACAAAACGCATTCCGCCTGAACCTACCACAGTTTATTATATCTTGAACGTTAAAAACTCCCCGTTATAAGTACTTCCTGGCTAAATATTTGAATATAATCTGTAAGTTGTCGAACTGTATGTGTAAAGTTGTCACATATTGCTGACAATGGGCAAGGGCTATTTACGTACTTTGTAACCAAACTAGTTATATATTTTTAGTAAAAATGTAAAAGGTGCAGCATGAAATACACTATGTAAAACCAGTGGTCAACTGGTTATTATCATTGTAATCCATTGGTAACATTTATTTACTTGTCGTACACGTATGAGAAAAATACATAAAATTGTAATTGTGCGATGTGTGAAGGATTCAAATTGAGTAAATTAAAACCCTTGTAATCCGATATACCAGGCATACCCAGCTATTGTCAACATATATACATTTACAGTACGTAAGTAGTCTCGCAGAATTTTGCAAAAATAACTCAGGGGTCGAAACACAAGCTAAAGCTCAAAGGCTGTTAAGGAAAAGAAAATATTGAATGTCTCTGTCTGTCGAACTGGGGAATTCAGAGGTATTGAAGTAGGTGAAAGATCGTCCTTTCACTAGTAATTGTAAATGCCTGTGATACCTAACAACAACCCTAACACCAACCCTACTAACCCTAACCGTAACCGATATGTGGACAAAATGCCAAAATCACAAAGTAATGCAATGTTGGACAATACAATGAGTCAAAGTAAAACGTGACCCTCCCCTAATCCCAATTTCTAATATATGAGCCACCCCTATTCAAGATTGCCCTGCCCCCGGCCCCGGCCCTCCCCGTTGTAATTACTGACAACAACTGCACTATCATGGCAAGTAGTGTTACCTTGATGCATCTACGTCTTGGAGGGTTATAGCAGCCTTAATACTCTTTTCGGAAAGTACTCCATATAGGTGAGACTCATACCGTTCAGAGGGCCATATAGAAGATGATACCATGGTACTGTAGCTTGTTTCCCTGGAAACAATAGAAAGTACAATGAACCTATCAGTTACGTAGCTTGTGAAATACACAAGACTCAAAAGGTAGTTGTATTAAAAGCGTACTCGTATTAGCATATGCAAATTAGCTGTCACACTTTCAACATTATTTGGTAGTATCGTTTGATTACCTTTGGTTTGACCCATTGACCTACTGGCCCATTAACCCATTGAAAGTAATACTGAATGACTGTCCTCGCTTTGAAATTTTAGTTGAAATTTTCCTACGAAGGAAAAGCTGGAGTGGCAGCTATATTTCGAAATTCAATAAGTAATTTAATACTTACTCGCATGGATTTTTACAAGTACAGTTCAATTCATAATCTTCAAAGAGACCTTGAACAATCTGTCGGCATCGCTCTGTGGAGGAAAACAAACTGTACCAATAAAAGTTTGATAAATTCTTTATTTTCCGAGCTCTCTCTGTTTCTGTCTGCCTGCCCGTCTCTCTATATACCTGTCTGTCTGTCTGTCTGTCTGTCTGTCTAATTATCTGCCTCTGTCTCCCCCTGTCGGTATGTCTGTCCCCCCATTGTTCTGTCGAGGAAAACCTGAGACTGTATTGTTATAATTATCTCGGTAGGTACGTACCTATAATAGAGTTTTTATTTTAAGCAATGTGGCCAGATAACTTAGAATACACAACGCTTTGCAACCTCTCTGTCTCTGTCTATGTCTCTGTCTGTCTCTGTCTGCCTCCCTCTCCCCCTCCCCTCTCCCTCCCTAATGAACGTAGTGCAGTGTCCTTACGCTGTGTGGTGTTGACATAGCTGCATTTATCCTCGTCCAACAGAATATCAGTGACGCAACTACATCTCTCTATCAAGTTCTTTTGTAAGCACTCCTTTACACATAGGTTAACTGAATATTTAAACTCTGTGTTTACGATGTAGTATTCGTCACCCGAGGTACAGTTGCCATAGTTACCACCTTGGCGAGAAATATCGTTCTGAAATAAAAGAATATACATTTTGATAATGAAAATGATGCACACCCACTTCCACATATCTTTGCTATTATTATCAAACATCATACGAACACTAAGTTAAATAGATCTTAATTTACAACACAACATGTCAGGTTTAGAACTGTGCGAACTAATTATCCACCCGGAAAGCTATAGCTACACTATCCGATCATAAGTTTGATATGTCTCTGCCATATCTAAGATAAACAATGTAGAATTACTCCAACATAAAAAGTTACAACATAATATCAATGCAGTGTAGACTTTTCCCAATATGTGGATACAGTTTATATATTTCATTTCTAAAATCATTGAAAAGAAATTGAGCTTTCTCCAATGAATGTGGGCTACCTTGCTAATGGTTAAAATATATCTCAAATCTGCCAGTTAATTTTGGCATGTATTGTTTGGCCTGTATATCTTGGCCCGTATATCTTGGCCCGTATGTGCATTGCCTTATGTCTTGGCATGTTTTTTTTTGGCCAGCATATCTTGTCCTGTGTGTATCTTGTCCTGTATATCTTGGCCAGTAAATATCAATTTTGGCCTTATCTTGGCCTGTATATCTTGACATGTTTGTATGTCTTGCTGCCAAGCTGACTTACTTTGCGAAGTCCAATTGATGTAGCTTGTCCTGGTGATACAGTGATACCGATGTCTTCAGGGAAGGGCATTACATCTTGAGGCGATACTGATACCCTAACTCCACTTTCTTGAGAAAACAGTCCTACATATTCCGGTTGTTCAATGAAAAGAGTCAAGTGTAGCCCTTCATACAAAATAAACGACGAAAAGGGTTGGAGGAAATTGACTTTTAAGGTGCCAAAAGTCTTCTCTAATTTGTCACACTGTCAAACTGATATACGTACATAATACAAAACAACAGCGGATGCCACTGGTGTAGTTTGACGCGACGCTCAGTTAGTCATGTGTCGTATACATGTACAAATATTTATATTACGCTGAATTGGAGATAATGTGGCACACAAAGCGAACAACTTTGCCGTATGGATGAGGACTTGGTAATTATTTGGGATTTTTAATACAAAACAATTTATCATGGCTTCTTGCATGCTTGAAAAATCTGTGTTTACAACCCAATACATTTCACAAAGCTATTTTAAAAACATGTAAAAAAAATGTGTTATTGTACGTACAATAACAACCATTTTACACATTTATCATGCTTTTGCAATGTACTGAGTTACAAACAAAGACTTGGTATATGTTGTTTCATAGTGATTTTTTCAAGTAGGAAGCTATAATGGTAAAATTACGTAATACATGTTTTACAAACCAAAAATCCAAAATAAACACCAAATCCCCAACTATATGGCCACAACACACACATTGTGTACTTACCATACTGAGAGCCAGATTTACCAGTTTGTCTAACAGCTTCATTTATACCACTGTTGAAAGTAAAACAGTTTCCATAGTTCTTGTTTTGCCATTGGTAGAAATGACTACAGATAGAATTAGAACAACGGAATATAAAGTTATTATTTTATATTACTAAAATTGTATATTTATTATTAACTACATACCATGCGTGCATACGTGCATACATACATACATACATACATACATACATACATACATACATACATACATATTACATATTTTTATTATTTATTAAGCCGTGTACACAAGAAGTGACATTGGCAAGAAAATATACCAAATGAAACACTGATGTTTACAATGTCTTGAAAATATTAAGTATATCACTGAGATATTTAGCTGTGACACTTGCTATAATATCATCTACAAATGAAAAAATGTACTTAAATAGAGAATGATTATCAAATTTAAGTAACTGCGACTGTAAACTACATAAAATGTCCAAGTATTCATCTCTTATCTTCTGAATGTTTTCATTTTACACAGTATTGCACAGTGAAATTCATCTCCAATACTCGAGCTACACAAGGTGCATAATCTCTGTTTCCTTTCAATATTCTTGTAACGGCCAGTTTCAATTGGCAATACATGGTTTGAAATCCTTAATTTTGTAACAGCTATTCTATCAAAGGTGTTTCTAACAATAAATAAATATTTTTCACGTTGAAAAGTTAACTTAATTTTTGAATAAACATGAAGTTTGCTTTTACTTGCCACATATTTCTTCCACATGTCAATAAATTTTGATTTCAAAGAATCTTTAACTTTCTTTAATATAGTAGACAATTTATAATTCTCACCAACTATAAAATGGGAACAGTTACAAAATGAAAATACTAAATGAACAAAATCAAGATATATGGACTGGTGTTTTTCATGCAACCCCATTTCTAATTTGTATGCATAATCAAGTAAAGATGCCTCTTTAACTTGTTTTAACCGAAACCAATATTTGACAACATTTTCAATAACAGTAATTAATAATGGAAAACGTCCTAATTCACCTAAACATGCATGGATACATGATGTTTTGTTAACTCCAAGCATATAACTGCATGCTTTTATGTGTGTTGATTCAATATCATTCATCACAGGCTTAAGAAAGTATTCATTGAATTTGCCAACATCAACTCTACGGAATATGTAGGCACCCCAAACTTCAGATCCATATAATGATATTAGTTTGACCAAAGAGTCAAAGAGATGCAATTGAACATCAACTGAAGCTCCATTATGTGTATTCAGTACGTTAGTGTAAGCAAACAGTGCTCTCAAAGCTTTATTCTTCAAAGCCACTCTAGTATTTTTGAAATTTCCTGAAGGGGTTAATGAAATACCTAAATAAGTGTATGATGCAACAATATCCACTCTTTCATTATAAATAAACTATATTTAAGTGGTTTAAAATTAGCATTGAACACCAAAACTTTTGTCTTTTTAAGACTCACTGTTAGTTGCCATTTGTTGCAAAAGGATTCAAGTAATCTGAGTGAATGTTGTAAACAATGACTAGAAGTTGACAACAGTACAATATCATCAGCGAACATAAGGATCGATATTTTCTTATCTAGCAAAAAGGGAGGATCAATACATTTTCTGTGAAGTAACATTGGCAAATCATTAATGAATAGGTTGAACAGTGTGGGACTTAGATTGCAACCTTGTCTGGTACCAATACGAGAAGAAAAGAAATCGGTATAACCAGTTGAGAGTTTGATACAAGACTGAATATTATCATAAATACACTTGGTGATATTCAAAAATTTACTACTGAAACCTTGTTTTGATAATTTGTAGAACAATCCTAAATGCCAAACACTATCAAAAGCTTTCTTAAGATCTACAAAACAAGCAAACACATGTTTTGATCTACCTTTTTGTTTGTAGAAGTTAATCAATGTCTTTAAAACAAATACATGATCTGATGTACGACAACCTTTCTATTTGCTCACAATTCAACAAGTTATTTTTCTGGATGAAAATCTGAATTCGATAATTTAAAATAACAGTAACAATTTTACCAAAACAACTACTTATAGTAAATCCCTCTATAATTTGAAGGGTCATCTTTTGAACCAGATTTATGAATAGGGACAATGTAACCTTTACTCCAAATAGATGGAAATATTTCACTTTTCATAATTGTATTAAAAAGTTTAAGGAGAGCAGGCATTAGTATGGCTGAACCACATTTCAACATTTCATTTAATATCCCATCATCCCCACAAGCTTTACCTGATTTAAGTGTTTTTATTGCAGCAGAAACTTCGGTATCACTAATAGAAGAATCAAGTATCTCATTAAAGGAAAAATCAAAACCATTACTGAGCTTACTCTTGACTTTCGCTTCAAATTTACACGCAAACCTTGTAACCAAATGACGTGTTCGTCCATCGAAGTATATCAGGTCGTTTGAAAGTGTGACGTACAAAATCGTAGAACATGAAAGTGCAAAATATCGCCCCAATATTCTGAAAGAGATTCTGTCGAAATACCATATGAAAACATTAAAACAAATTTTAGACTGCATGGCAATGCGTATATTTATGGAAATATCGATAACTTTTACCTAAGACCGTCCATAATAAATCACTAATTCCACGTTTTACGTCATCTATCTTGGCATTCAAGTAATTCCTTTTTTCTCTACCCTTTACCTAACTATTAGCTAGTTATGGACAAGGGTATAATACATACATACATACATACATACATACATACATACATACAAGATTTGAGAACTTACGTGTAGTTACAAGGTCTTTTATCAAAGGTACATTGTAGAATGAAGTCCTTTGCCTGGTGTCCAATCTCCCTAAACTCATCATCAGTTGGATTAGCAACATCGGCAAGATCACTGAAATCTTCCATTTTCGAATTAGCATAAAATCCGTCCCAATCGTCATCTCCTGTGACACCATCCCAACCATAATCGTAATATTCCCAGTCACTCATTCCCAAATCACCCATGTCATCCCATTGAAATTCATTCATCCAGCTGTCCTCATAGTTCATTCCAGCACTACCACCATACGAAGCAAATCTCTTCTCTCGGTTAAGCTTTCTTTCGTGTTTTACTTTTTTCAAATCTTTCATTCTTGCCTTTCTGGTCTCCACGTCTTCTTGCCTACGTTGCTTAAATCTTTCTACTTCTGGTTCCATCAGTTTCTTCATGACGTCACTGAATTTCTTTCTATCTATGGGACGTCTTTGTCGCGTTGCTTCATCATTTTCCTGTGTCCTTGAATGGACTTGTCCGTGTAGCTTTTGATCAGTCTCGTAGTCTGGAAAGTCGGGGTAATCGCGATCGTTCTTTGATGGTCCCGATTTGGACTGTTTCGTACCCGTGTCTGTCTTCCTACGCTTCCAATGACCATGTTTATTGCTATTTTTCTCTTCAGAGTTGGGATTGACTGAGTCCGGGTTTTTTAAAGGTATGGAAAAGTCGTTGTCTGACGAAATGTCTTCACCCGGATGGAACTCGTCGAAGGAGGGTTCCTCGTTACCATATCCCCGTTCCAGTGATCGTCGTCGACGACCGGATATTACCGACGCTTCTGTCGATGGTTCGTCCGTGGCTGAGTCGGAGTCGGAAAACCTATCAGAATAGAAATACCATTCAAAACCATCGTAATCCCAAATGTTCGAATCTCCTCCTCCATCGATGTCGAGTATTCCTTCAAAGCGAGTCCCCTCCATCTCAGAGCGACGCAGACGATTTATATTGCAAACCGTTACGGCTGGGTATTCAACGCCGTCACTTTTAGTGATCACCTCGATGGACACATCGACTGGCCAATCGAAAAAATCGAACACTAATACCAAACTTTGCCAGACAAACACTCCTGTACTACCAGCAACAACGATGAACCATAAAAATTTGGCCAAAGACTGCCTCGCGTTGATAATTCTAGGAATTCCATGAGCTGTGGTGTTGTCGGAAAATTCTTGAACAACATCACTGTACGTCTTCTTTTTACTAGCTGGCTCGACATAATCTGGCGGTGGTGATTGATTTTTTTCCGACGGGTACAGACCTTCGTTAAACATGGATCGCTTGCCAGCCGAAGCGTCACGAGGGGTGACCATAATTATACCGTTAGACATGAGGATTTGTTTTCATCGAACAGTTCTTCTGGTATAAGATGAACTAATAAAGGTCAAATGGAGAAAAAGAAAATAATATGAGACAACATTATAAGATAGTTCGTTCCTTACGACCTTATATATATATATATACAAACTAGTGTGTGTGTGTGTGTGTGTGTGTGTGTGTGTGTGTGTGTACAGTATTCCACCATATAACCAGCTGTACGGTATTTTACCATATAACCAGCTGCACAGTATTCTACCATATAACCAGCTGTACAGTATTCTACCATGTAACCAGCTGTACAGTATTCTAACATGTAACCAGCTGTACAGTATTCTACCATGTAACCAGCTGTACAGTATTCTACCATATAACCAGCTGTACAGTATTCTACCATATAACCAGCTGCACAGTATTCTACCATATAACCAGCTGTACAGTATTCTACCATATAACCAGCTGCACAGTATTCTACCATATAACCAGCTGTACAGTATTCTACCATATAACCAGCTGTACAGTATTCTACCATATAACCAACTGTACAGTATTCTACCATATAACCAGCTGTACAGTATTCTACCATATAACCAGCTGTACAGTATTCTACCATATAACCAGCTGTACAGTATTCTACCATATAACCAGCTGTACAAACATTTTAATGAAATACCTTCATTTTCTTTCCGAATTTAAATTACATAGTTTATAACAAATTTAAATTACATTACAATGATTTTCTTTCATTTATAGCAAATCTAAAAATTATTTTTAAAAAGCCTTTGCATCATTATATTATTCTCATTGCTTTAATAACCGATTCCTAAGTTGGCCACCCTTTGTCTGATGAGTAGAACTGTCCCGATAAATAAATTCAATCCTAACGTTTAAGGAACAATTAGGTATAATTCACGTTATTTACCAGTTGGTACGTTAGCTCAGCTGGTTAGAACACTCTGACTAGTGTTTAGGGGATGTGGGTTCAATTCACGGTATCTACCAGTTGGTACGTTAGCTCAGTTGGTTAGAGCACTCTGACTAGTGTTTAGGGGATGTGGGTTCAATTCACGGTATCTACCAGTTAGTACGTTAGCTCAGCTGGTTAGAGCACTGTGACTAGTGTTTAGGGGATGTGGGTTCAATTCACGGTATCTACCAGTTGGTACGTTAGCTCAGTTGGTTAGAGCACTCTGACTAGTGTTTAGGGGATGTGGGTTCAATTCACGGTATCTACCAGTTGGTACGTTAGCTCAGCTGGTTAGAGCACTCTGACTAGTGTTTAGGGGACGTGGGTTCAATTCACGGTATCTACCAGTTAGTACGTTAGCTCAGCTGGTTAGAGCACTCAGCTGGTTAGAGCACTCTGACTAGTGTTTAGGGGATGTGGGTTCAATTCACGGTATCTACCAGTTGGTACGTTAGCTCAGCTGGTTAGAGCACTCTGACTAGTGTTTAGGGGATGTGGTTTCAATTCACGGTATCTACCAGTTAGTACGTTAGCTCAGCTGGTTAGAGCACTCTGACTAGTGTTTAGGGGACGTGGGTTCAATTCACAGAATCTACCAGTTGGTACATTAGCTCAGCTGGTTAGAGCATTCTGACTAGTGTTTAGGGGATGAGGGTTCAATTCACGGTATCTACCAGTTAGTACATTAGCTCAGCTGGTTAGAGCACTGTGACTAGTGTTTAGGGGACGTGGGTTCAATTCACAGAATCTACCAGTTGGTACATTAGCTCAGCTGGTTAGAGCACTCTGACTAGTGTTTAGGGGATGTGGGTTCAATTCACGTTATCTACCAGTTGGTACATTAGCTCAGCTGGTTAGAGCACTCTGACTAGTGTTTAGGGGATGTGGGTTCAATTCACGGTATCTACCAGTTGGTACGTTAGCTCGGCTGGTTAGAGCACTCTGACTAGTGTTTTGTGGGTGTGGGTTCAATTCACGGTATCTACCAGTTGGTACATTAGCTCAGCTGGTTTAGAGCACTGTGACTATTGTTTAGGGGATGTGGTTTCAATTCACGGAATCTACCAGTTGGTACGTTAGCTCAGCTGGTTAGAACACTCTGACTAGTGTTTAGGAGACGTGGGTTCAATTCACGGTATCTACCAGTTGGTACGTTAGCTCAGCTGGTTAGAGCACTCTGACTTGTGTTTAGGGGACGTTGGTTCGAATCCTACACGTGTTGCTTTTCTTTCCTTCATAACAAATTTAAATTACGTTATAGCGAGTTTCTTTCATTTATAGCAAACCCCCAAAAAATAACTTCATTCAGAAACCTATCAGTTTGTACCATCTTTAACCGGCTTGTCTATTTGGATTATATTCAGCGAACGTACACGCATGTGCATACATAAGCGACACGGTCGTGTATTTGTCTAATTCTCCACAAGTGACTTCTATTGCTGTACTAAACGTCATGTAAGTGGTAGAGTAAGTAATTGTTTATTCATGACATTCCTCGGGAAATTAAACTAGACTGACAGAGAACACCAGAAAACAGATTCTTTGATAAAGATCCACACTGTACATCGTCCATAATTAATTGCTAAACTCCGTAGTAAACTACATACATGTATTCGTAAAGACAACCTTCATGAGATTTTAGTTAAATGAACTGACCATGTTATAAAATGGAGGGCCCTGCTGATAAGAGCATCTCAGTATGTCTTCACATGAATGAATTATTTAAGCACGTACTCCAAGTAGCATACAATGTACAAGTCCGTGAAGAACTAGTATAGTGCTGCCTTTGATTGTCTCTGCATTCACACTACATAATGCTGTTTACTTTGGCTGATCAATATTCTGATCGATACAGAACAAAGATATGATTGAAAGTGGGCTTGTTTTCTGAAAAGAGTCTATTATGCAACTGCAGAAGTGTATCGAAGACGGATTGTTAAAACGCACAACTTACAATAAACCAACATTGGTTTATTTTACCATCGCTAAAGAGAGTAAATCCATTGAAAAATTGACATGATACGTACCTGACATAATCCGATAACTTAACACGATACCTGACACAGTCTGATAAAGTAAAAAGTGTCTCGTTTTGTCTTAAATTGTTATTGTTATACAACTTGTATATTTACACAGGATTTATCTCTACTTGAAGTGGTTAATAGCCTAAGGTAAATAGGTCTCATCAAAAACCTCAAAAACAAAAATTACCAAGCAACAGCGTACAAACATGTCATAATAAATCATTGTGAGAATTTATCATTTCACATCGTCTAACGAGTTTATGTAAGTGTTGCCATAGAAATAAACATTTATTCAAACGGTTCAATGTCGACCTGTCTCTGACCGTAAGGTACATCATTCTAGATCAATCTACGAACCTTGCGCACGTTTAAAGAAAATGCGTTTTTCGAAACTGTGACGTAAATGTACTATAATTGTAATAGAAAGTAACTAGTCGAGTCGAGGATGATAATGAAACATAAACTCACAACTTAAATAAATAACAATTCGACAAACTGTAAAATCATTTTTAACCGTTACTTTTAACTTGGATGTTGAAGTAGGGACATATGCAAATAACTGATAAAGCCATAAGTAAAGGTGTGATTACTTGAGCTGTAAAGCTTACTTATAAACAAACATTTCAAAGAGATCGAAAAGTCTACCAAGAATATTGTTTCGGGCCTTAGGAATTGAGGAGGTGTCTATAGCCCATCGATCGTCTATGTCCCCATCCCATAATAGTTCTCATTGACATGTGACGAATTTTTATCTGTAAGCTTACTAAATTACGTAATGGGCACAATGATATATAATGTATAAAATATGTGAATATTAGTGGATCCAGTGGAAGGGGAGGGGAGGGGAAGTTAAATAAATTACACAGTCTGTGAGCACAAGACATTCACAATATTTTATAATGATTCAATCGCTTTGCGTTTGTATTGTTAAATTACTGTACTATTCAATATGAGAATCAAAATCAATTAACGAAAAATGTAAGAGTTATTCATTTTTTGGAACATTCTTCTTTTTTTCTATATACGTAATCAGTGCACAGTGTCATAGAATTGAGGAAACGAATAGCGATGACAACAAACAAACAAAATGAACAGGTGACAAATGAAAAGTCTGTTTTTTTCTTCGCTGTATTTTGATTTCCATGACTTCACTAAATTGTCATGGCGACCAAATAATGAAATAAGTATGCCTTGATTATATCAATTATTTGTTGACATTTACTCATCTTATATTATTCGGATAATTGTCTTGTAATTAGCATCCTTCTGCCATCAGAATGGCGTACCAAAACCTTTACTTATAACATTGATTGGTTACGGGTTACGGTGGTGACTGCGTGTGTGTGTGTGTGTGTGTGTGTGTGTGTGTGTGTGTGTGTGTGTGTGTGTGAGGGGGGGGGTGTGGGCTGTGTGTCAATGCCTGTATGAAAAAATAGTTATTATTTCCTATTATTGTCACACGATCTAGCACTAAATGTATTCTTTGTGTACTAGATCACACGATCTAGCACTAAATGTATTCTTTGTGTACTAGATCACACGATCTAGCACTAAATGTATTCTTTCTGTACTAGATCACATGATCTAGCACTAAATGTATTCTTTCTGTACTAGATCACATGATCTAGCACTAAATGTATTCTTTCTGTACTAGATCACATGATCTAGCACTAAATGTATTCTTTCTGTACTAGATCACACGATCTAGCACTAAATGTATTCTTTCTGTACTAGATCACACGATCTAGTACTAAATGTATTCTTTCTGTACTAGATCACACGATCTAGCACTAAATGTATTCTTTCTGTACTAGATCACACGATCTAGCACTAAATGTATTCTTTCTGTACTAGATCACACGATCTAGCACTAAATGTATTCTTTCTGTACTAGATCACACGATCTAGTACTAAATGTATTCTTTCTGTACTAGATCACACGATCTAGCACTAAATGTATTCTTTCTGTACTAGATCACACGATCTAGCGCTAAGGTATAGCTCAACAGACATATAAATTGTAGATTCTAAGTTATGGTTCACCAGTTACCTCTGCATAAGAGATGGTTTCTTTACTGTCAAAACTCTTACTTCAAGAAAGTGTCTACATTGCTATTATTAAACAATGACGTCATAGTATATTCGATGCTATTGGATGTAAGTAAACGATGAAGTCATTGGTGATAATTACAACGATGTCGTCGACGAAAGCGAATTCTAACTTATCGTACACACACTAAGACCAAATGCCCTTAGTAATCTATTCTGTGACAAAGCAATGTGAGATTATTTTTACAATCAACTGATCACAATATGTCAATGACTAGTTTTCTTGTCAGTCAACCGATAAAAGCCAGGGTTAAAGAACTGTTTGTCTAGTAGCTCAATTTTAGAATTGACAAAACGACGAAATTGCCGAAATAATAAATATTGAAATATCGTTCTGTGACATTTTAATCCCAGTATTACAATTTACCCGTGTTCTCAATCTTGTCAAGTGTTATTGCTGTTTAAAAACTATTGTTTACGACATACTACGTCATCAGCAGGTAGCAGCAGATTTAACGATAAAGCTTATAATACACAATAGGTAAAGTATATTTACTGGTACTATGACGCGATACACGTAACCGTCGTCACGTGATGATATTAACATTAATAATTCTGCACGAAAAGCCAACTGGAATGTCAAGCTCAGTGTATATTTCATTCCCGATAGCATGGAGTGATATGGTTTGTGCATACCATATCCTTGTTATAATATACAGGCGATGTTGTTGTTGTTGCTGTTTTCTCATTAATAAACGCGACAGGCTTTCTTCTATGGATGAAACGGGAAAGTAATCGAATATTTTTCTCGAAGACAATGAGTTCTGATCGGTGATTTGGACAAAAATATCTAAACTCAAAGTCTGTAGTGATCTATAGTCCAATGCCCCCCCCCCCCTCACCCCTCGAACGACCAATTATTTAAAGCTCCTACGTCTGACATGTCTGAGAATGAGACACAAAGTAAAAGAGAAATAAATAGAAATAGATATATAGATAATAATCAAGTTTTTGATCATGTTTTGGGAGATACTTTCGCTAACTAAAAACTCGATCTAATAACAACCCATAGTTGGTTATCTGGTAAACGAAATACCATACACTTGATGTAATGTTGACGATGTTGGGAGTCACCTTCCCTGTTATTACGATATAAGATAACACGATGCAGTTACCAAGTCCTAGCTCTGTCGTAGACGCAAATGACTATACTCGAAATAGACACATTGACGGAAAAAGTTTTAACCGAGAATATAGAAATTACAAATTCATGACACAATGGTGATCATATCATTATCTATTTGACTTTTGGTGAACGGATCAATTGATAATGGAGTAAAATGAAAATGACATTGATTATTACAAACATGATAACTTTGTCAAATATTTGTAATATCTATCAATATTGAAATTAAAGTATTTATGATTGATTTTTAATAACTTGATTCAAAAGGTAGAATAAACTGAAGTCTTGTTCAACATCTTACATGTATTAATTATGTGTACATTTTACTACGTGCTCCGTCGATCATATCGTCTTTATTCTACGATATTAGATAATCTCCAATGGCGACTGATGATGCGTTACTTCATTACGTTTAGAAGCTACTTACAACAATTTACCAGGAAGTATTTATGTAGGGTAATTGACAGGGGGACAAAGTGAACATTTGTAACACAGTGGAAATTATGTTCATTAAACGAACATGTGAGTTTAAGACTCATTGATTGAATATTAATGTGTTACAAAAGAAATGCATTTACACTAGTTAAATTTCTTATTACGGAATATACTAACATAAAGAAATAGGCAATTGTTCACTTTGATTATTATTTTATATGAATTACTGAAAATTTCATTGGCTGTTCCTGTTTGTCACTCTAAAAGAGAGAGGGAGGGGGGCGCATTGGTTCATTAATGCAGTCACCAATCAGACCTGCTGTTCATTTAATTATTTGGTTCATGTCTTACATTTATAGCATTAACTCGTGACTTTCAGTTCAATTTATGTACTACTTTATAGATATATTTCAAAGAAGAATATTGATATGCTTTTCTACCCTAAAAGAATCGAACAGACTTCAATACGTTTTCAATTATTGTTCTTCTTTCCTATGACTCGAAGATTTGCATATCGTAAAATTTAACGGTTTTGTTATAAAAATATTTTTTAAATGTATAGATAAAGGTCCGTACACGATCGCGAAGATCTACAACTCCGACTGTAACAATAGGTAATTGGTACTCACATTTTATATGTTTGGGAGGAACAATAACATTAAGATGTGGTTATGGTCGTACAGTATACAAATCATTTATTCGACATGTGGTCAAAGTACACTATGACGTGTGTGTATGACGTAGTCATGGTCACATACACAATGACAATAGCCTATAGGTGTTAAAATTGTGACGTGCCTATTACATCTGCATGCATGACTGTTAAAGATCGAATGTTTCCTTGGCACACAATTAATACAATTAATTAATTTATTTATTTATTACAATTAACATAATTATTGCTATAATTGAGAGAAATTCTACTTTTTAATGCAACAATCGTTAAAACAACCTGTAGGAAATACTACCAGTGAGCCAAAATTGCCATAGCGTCCATTTATTACAATATAGCAACGATTACCCTGAATTTACAATGATTTTCAATAATATCGATGTTCGTTGATTGATTGTTAGGTTTTAAAACGACACTACCATTAAACATTGTGACTTTAAGTCCTACCTGCTGTGATGTACCGTTATATATTTTGAGAAATCATTGTCTGCTAATGTACAAACTAGCAGAAGTTGGTATTGCAGGAAAATTATTATTCTCAGTTTTATACTCCGTGTACTCTAGATCTGGTATTAAAGCATGTGTCCGTACCCCATAGTTTTTTAAGTGTAAACTTGGAGTTCAGCAAGGTACTGTCTTATCTCCCCTTCTTTTCACTTTATTTGTCAACGATCTTGGAGAGGCCCTCTACCACGATTATGCAGGATCACATATAGCAACAATGAAGCTGTATTATTTAATATTTGCAGATGATTCATCTTTAAATTCGTCAGTACAACACAACACAACACAACACAACACAACACAACACAACACAACACAACACCCATTGGTTTACAGAGACTATTAGATAATCTAGTTAATTATTCACACAAATGGAAACTTAAAATGAATATTGAAAAATATATCGTTTTTAAACATGGGGTGGGCTAAAGGCGAAAAGTGGTTTTAATTGGTCACAGACTTGAAGTAGTTTCATT
>NC_135549.1:31532331-31592331 GCF_964340395.1 Glandiceps talaboti | reverse complement strand
TACATGTCTCCTGGGAGAAACCGTATTTATTGCCGAGGTAGGGGCAAATGATATTACTAAAGATAGACACTTACAGTTTATAATGAGATAAAACAGGCAAACATATCTTATTTAAAATGACCATCATTTGATAATCATATGCTAAGCAAAGTGTAGAAATGACGAAATAATATTTCTACTTCTCATCATCATCATCAACGTCGACGTCGTTAGTGTCGTGCTTACCATTTTTCAAATGGATTCACTGTAAAAAGCACGTCTTAATCTATATTCAGGTAGAAAGGTGAATGTGATGAAAAATGTATTACAAATTACGAGGTTTTCAAAAATGTGTATATTACACCAAGCATTTTCTATCATCTGAACGTGACGACAAAGAATATAGGAATTTAAATGTTAAGATGAAGTACACCTACCTCCGTTTTACTCTCTCACAAGACAATTTATCACAAAAAAAGAGAACCGAATTCTTGTGTCGCTAGAGACAGTGGCGTGAACTCAGTAAATTTCCTGTTACCTCCTCGGCGCATGCAGTCAGGCAAAATGTGGCTGTATGAATTCTGACCTAGTAGGTGCCTCTTGATTCAAACTGAAAAAAAGATGAATCGTCAGGTTTGATTCAGAACACACCTACAGGAGATGACTAGAACATGCGCAGATATCACTTTACTCGTCTCACTGTGATCCAGGTGTTTATAATAATTTAAGTAATTTATTCGATCGATGAGGGCGCCATCTACCCAGCGGCGCCAGGTACGTTAGCAATTCAAGATGGCTGGATTTAGTCGTATTACATGTATGGTATCGTTGTCATTTAAAGGATACAAACACAGGACCATATTAATTTAATCCGTGACAAATTGCTTCCAACCCTTCTCAAACACGATTCATATTTTGTAAGGAAAACTTGATTCGTTCTCTCTTACACAATTAAACATTATAAAACAATATAAAATTAAAATAGGTGAGTCAACATATAGTCAATTGTTTTTGTTATTTATAAAAAAAAATTGTTTCATCATCCATTTATGGGGGGGGGGGATTGAGATTGTTTACCGGTGATTCCAATTTATTTCATAATTTTCCTGAAAATCAATACAATATAAATTTATTTAACGTTGATGTGGATTTGAATATGGAGTATGGGGATCTACATATTCGTCACATCTAACATGTAAAAATGCAGCCAAGGCAATTAATTTTAGTTGTATCTCTGCACATTCCAACAATTTATTTAGTGAACTTCAAATTCTTGATATATCATTTCATGTATGATTTATTAAACAACAAGTTATCTCGCTGCCTTACAGACTATTGCAGACTCGACTAGCATTATGCTATTTTTCTGACTTCCACTTTCCAATAATCAACCTATTTTTCGATTCGTTTGCCTGGTAAAGACGGAGATGTTCCACGAAACGATCACCAAGACGACGTACACTGAGTCGAACCTACTAAAAACCACATGTCTGGCATGTAATACAATATACTACGTTAGTACCAATACAAATAAATCTACTCGTAACAGCCACACTGTCATTACGGCCAAAAACATGATTAGTATTAATAATGAAACTACATGTACCACATCGAGTACGATCGCATGGAAATGAAGCAGCATTAACTTCCAATTCACGTTGTTCTGTATGGACCACCATATCTCTAAGAGTATCACGACGCCAAGCTGTTAATGGTACTTCAGGAAATAATGAATTGGTTAACCCTATTAAAACGTAAGATATTAAAATGCTCGTGTGTGTGTGTGTGTGTGTGTGTGACTACTTACACTTTGTCATTCGTGGAATTACTATCGACAAGAAAAGTTTCAAAAAAGGCGAGAGAAGAAAAGCAAGTTCAATTATTTCGAGAAGCGTCTAAATAAAGATATCTTGTCCATTATTCTCCTCTTACCTAAATTAAAACACCCCTAATCTTATAATTGGCAAGAGATCATTTACATTAACACTTTGCTTTATCGCTTACCTTCTGCGAGATTATCACACTCATTTATGCATTAAACTAATATAAAAGAGTGTGTGCATGAATGACTTTCTCTGGTGTGATAATCTCCCAGAATATAAGACATAAAGCAAATTTTCGCGGGTAACTGATCCATGCTAAAGACGAGATTAGGGGTCTTTTAATTTAGATAAGAGGAGAAGAATGGATAAGGTGTCTTTATTTAGGGAATTATATACAGCTGAAAGAGAGAAAAGTATACAGGGGAAAGAAGAAAATGAATGAATGAGTCAATTAATCAATATCACACACAAAATAAGTTTTATTTCACCACAAAAATTAATTATTCATTCGATCAATCAACTAAATCAATCAATCAATCAATCAACTAAATCAAATCAATCAATCGATCAATCACAAGCCTGCTGGACCAAGTGCTCACACTTTGCTTGGCGCTTGTGGATGGATGTCCTCGCGCGCGCGTTAGATATCACTGAGAAAAGAAATATAAACTATTGAATCAGGTCAATCGACTTAAGTTTAAAGGTTAAAGGTCAAATTAGCTTTTCAGCGATCGATCACATGAACGTGTACCGTGTTGTGGGTAACAGTGAACACACTTTTCCATTGCGACATTCAAAAAGGTACGATTAGTGGGACTATTCAAGGTTAATCATATCAATCGTACATGTAAACATGTTATCCAGGAATATATCCCGATTTTCTGTGATCGCTCGAGACTTAGAGAGACCTGTTTACAACATCGCTGCGTCAACTGGTCGTTCACTCGGTTTTCGACGAACAGAGTCCAAACTTCGATTCGCCCGGCAGTCATATCTTCATACCACGGCAAGTGCACAAGTGTTCGCAAAAGATTTATTTCTGGGTAAATTTAACACGGTAAGTATGCTAGACTTGTTGAGATTTCTTTATCTAGTACGCATCGCATAGGGTTATGTAAGAATTAATGTGAAAGGGTGAACCACTTCGGGGGCGAGGGGGGGGGGGGGCGGGGGGAGGTAAGAGGTTTTAATCTAGTACTTACAAAGAGTTTCAATCCTACAGCAGTTCAGAAATACGGACTCGAATGAATAAAAGTAAAGGGGGGGGGGAGACAAATGTGGACATGGGACTATTTATTTTTCAGGGAGATAAATGCAGTCTGTTGTCAAAATCTTGGGGATTTTTTACTGCGGGATACTATTACTAAGATAAAACTCAGACCACTACAAAGGATGCATGGTAATTGGAATTTATATGAAAAATCAATGAACATACTACCACATTTCCCTCTGTCCATCACCATGGTTCTCAGATACTGGTCCAAACACAATGAATTTATCAGATGTTATGCTAGATATTTACGTTTTTGAATTATACAATGCTAGTAAATTTTGGGATTTAAAAAAAAAAAATATTTTTGTTATACTTACAGGATGAAGTGTTTCCATTTCCATCTTTAACAGAGGAAGAATTCAATTCTCTAAATGAACTTGTTAGTCCAGTAGAGAAATTCTTTGAAGAGGAAGGTAAGGTGTACACAAAAATGACTATCACACTGTTTAACTATAATGTTACCAGGCTTCTCCTCAAAAGGTTTGTTTTAATATATGGCACGATTATAGAAAGAGGAAAATGGAAATAATAACTGCAAACTCAGAACATATAAACTCATTAAATTAGATTTTAAGCTTGAACCTTATCTAGAAAAATTAAATAACCCAGAATTGCGATCAATAATCTGTAAATTCAGACTAAGTGACCACAAACTTGAAATTGAAAATGGTCGTCATCACAAAATACCAGCTAAAAGCAGATTATGTAAAATATGCAACTCAACCCTTGTAGAGGATGAAAAACACTTTATATTACAGTGTCCCCTGTATAATTTACTCAGGCATGACCTCTTTAGTGAAGCTGCTAAACATATTAATAATTACAGAAACTTGACAGAAGAACAAAAATTTAAAGAAATAATGAGCAACAAAAATCTAATTATCGCACTTGGAAAATATATCAAACTGAGTAATATAAAAAGGGAGCACCACCTACAAAATACTTATAATATATAATTTGAAATGTCTAATTACCCTTCATTATTATTTTTTCATTAATATTATGTTTCAACTCGTTGAATAGTTATTGTTGTTGTCTTGTTTTGTTTTGTAGTCTTTATTATGATGTTGTAATGTTACTTTTGAAAAGCCTATAAGTGTTATTATTATGATTTTTTTCCAATTTTATTTTATTTGTACCTTTAACAAATCCCCAGGGTTTTGTTACGTGTAATCAATAAATAAATAAATAAATAAATATAAGCTCTAAACCCTCAGAAAAATATAACAGAAGTGTTATAATATGCATCTCGTATGTAGGTACATTATTAATCCTGTTTTACCCAACTTGTTTTTTTGTGTACAAACAAATACCCCCACCCCCACTCCGGTAGAGAGAGGATTCAATCGTGTACATCGATAGATAAACCAATCATTTCATGTACAATTGGTGAAAATTCTGATATGTTTAGGTCAAAAAAGAAATTTTGAACTTTTTTTGATAAAAATATGAGTCTAATTATATTATAACTCTCTTGAAATGTTGATATTGTGACATGATAGATTATGTCAAGAGCTTTGTGTACAGTCACACAGCTGTTAGTATCCATAGAAGGTTAAAATTGTGTACAGTCACACAGCTGTTAGTATGCTAGCAGTACATCTTTAGAGTAAAAAACTTGAGAATTAACGAGAATCCTTTCAGCAACTTATAACCCTATTTTAAGATATCCTACATGTATAATTCTTGTATCACTGAGATCAGTGAGGAATCAATCCCAGTACAATACTTCATAAATGATGTATTACTTGCATCGATGTGTACACATACCACCATACTAAAGGTATTTACACTGCAGTGCAATGCTGAATACCTGCTTGCAAATAATATGCAAATAATATGCATATGAAGGCTTGATCATTCATTGTACTTGAAAACATGTGAATGAAGAGAATCATTTTTATGGAAATTTGCTGTTAAACATATAATAACAACCCCATGTCATGTGACTTCCAGTGTGAGTACTCAAGGGCTATTTGCACCCATGCTTGCAGAGTTTTCTGCTGCACTTTCATTCACTATATGCTTATGAAAGTGTGGCTGCATATACTCTAGTACAAATGTATGCCACACTTGCACTCACACATCATGCGGTTCAGTCATATTACCAGTCCTTGTTTCTGCTGCATGGGGTATCCAGATGTAGAAGAGACCATGCCTATCGTGTGCTTTAGCCATACAGTGCTACTGAACCATAGACCCTACACAAGAGGGTGTAGGGGCTATGACTGAACAGAACATTGTTCTGGAGATCGCTGATCGGCGACATTTAATTCTGTATTTACTTTCTGTCTATGAGTCAAGAAAAAACAAAACCACTAGATTGGAAAAATAACGTCCCTAGTTTAATTCCTTCACATCTTTTTTCAGTTGATTCCAAGGCAATTGATGTGAATGGTGTGATTGATGAGAAAACCCTACAAGGAATTAAAGATTTAGGATTGTTTGGTCAACAAATCCCAGAAGATTATGGTAAGTAGCCTAAGGTATATAAACTGTTTTACCTAAACATCTGGTATTAGGACAGACAAGTACATGTAGATATGACTTGTGGTTGTGGTCTCCTGTCAAGTACAAATGTAGGTAAGACTGGTAGTTGCTGGTAAGGTCTCCTGTCAAGTACTGGTAGAGATGAGTTGTGGGTGCTGTTAAGGTCTCTTGTCAAGTACTGGTAGGTATGAGTTGTGGGTGCTGGTAAGGTTTCCTGTCAAGTACTGGTAGATATGAATTGTTTGTGCTGGTAAGGTTTCCTGTCAAGTACTGGTAGATATGAATTGTTTGTGCTGGTAAGGTTTCCTGTCAAGTACTGGTAGATATGAATTGTTTGTGCTGGTAAGGTTTCCTGTCAAGTACTGGTAGATATGAGTTGTGGGTGCTGGTAAGGTTTCCTGTCAAGTACTGGTAGGTATGAGTTGTGGGTGCTGGTAAGGTCTCCTGTCAAGTACTGGTAGATATGAATTGTTTGTGCTGGTAAGGTTTCCTGTCAAGTACTGGTAGATATGAGTTGTGGGTGCTGGTAAGGTCTCCTGTCAAGTACTGGTAGGTATGAGTTGTGGTTGCTGGTAAGGTTTCCTGTCAAGTACTGGTAGGTATGAGTTGTGGGTGCTGGTAAGGTTTCCTGTCAAGTACTGGTAGGTATGAGTTGTGGGTGCTGGTAAGGTTTCCTGTCAAGTACTGGTAGGTATGAGTTGTGGGTGCTGGTAAGGTTTCCTGTCAAGTACTGGTAGGTATGAGTTGTGGGTGCTGGTAAGGTTTCCTGTCAAGTACTGGTAGGTATGAGTTGTGGGTGCTGGTAAGGTTTCCTGTCAAGTACTGGTAGGTATGAGTTGTGGTTGCTGGTAAGGTTTCCTGTCAAGTACTGGTAGGTATGAGTTGTGGGTGCTGGTAAGGTTTCCTGTCAAGTACTGGTAGGTATGAGTTGTGGGTGCTGGTAAGGTTTCCTGTCAAGTACTGGTAGATATGAATTGTTTGTGCTGGTAAGGTTTCCTGTCAAGTACTGGTAGATATGAATTGTTTGTGCTGGTAAGGTCTCCTGTCAAGTACTGGTAGATATGAGTTGTGGGTGCTGGTAAGGTTTCCTGTCAAGTACTGGTAGATATGAATTGTTTGTGCTGGTAAGGTTTCCTGTCAAGTACTGGTAGATATGAATTGTTTGTGCTGGTAAGGTCTCCTGTCAAGTACTGGTAGATATGAGTTGTGGGTGCTGGTAAGGTTTCCTGTCAAGTACTGGTAGATATGAATTGTTTGTGCTGGTAAGGTTTCCTGTCAAGTAGGTAAGACTGGTGGTTGCTGGTAAGGTCTCTTGTCAAGTACTGGTAGATATGAGTTGTGGGTGCTGGTAAGGTTTCCTGTCAAGTAGGTAAGACTGGTGGTTGCTGGTAAGGTCTCTTGTCAAGTACTGGTAGGTATGAGTTGTGGGTGCTGGTAAGGTTTCCTGTCAAGTAGGTAAGACTGGTGGTTGCTGGTAAGGTCTCTTGTCAAGTACTGGTAGGTATGAGTTGTGGGTGCTGGTAAGGTTTCCTGTCAAGTAGGTAAGACTGGTGGTTGCTGGTAAGGTCTCCTGTCAAGTACTGGTAGGTATGAGTTGTGGGTGCTGGTAAGGTTTCCTGTCAAGTAGGTAAGACTGGTGGTTGCTGGTAAGGTCTCTTGTCAAGTACTGGTAGGTATGAGTTGTGGGTGCTGGTAAGGTCTCCTGTCAAGTACTGGTACTGGTAGGTATGACTTGTGGGTACTGATCAGGTCTCTTGTCAAGTACTAGCTTTAATTGAAATTATCATAAAGCAATCACACTTACATCAATTCTATCTTTATGATACAATTGAACTTTTCAACAGGTGGCCTTGGTCTGAACAGTACTAAGTATGCCAGAATTGGTGAAGTTGTGTCATCTGATGCCTCTATTGGTGTCATGTTAGCTGCACATCAAGCCATTGGACTTAAGGTGGGTCAGTCTCAAGTTCATTGCATTGGCTAAACAGTGAGTCATACCTATGATATCACTTATAGAAGTGTGTTATTATCACGTCAGTGCAGGAAGGTCATATCTGCTGTGCATTTGTATGTATAATTCCTTACTGCACTGATGCAAATTTCCTAAGGCTGTGTGTTCAATACTTCAGAGGTGTGTGTAATAACATTTATACATTTATCTTGTCAGACATAGTCAAAGCCGTGATAAGATGAAAAGGATATCGATGCATAACATTAAATAAAAAGAATTGTTACAGTAATATAACATAAAAATATAATGACATTTTGGTGTTCTGAATTATTCAATTCTGAATTTTAAAAAATGTTTTTAGTATGGCTGCTGATAACATAACAAACTTATAGTTGTCAAATCTAGTCAGCACGAGAAACAGTGAGTGACAACATAAATAAGTTTTGTCATTTACCACTTGGGGCACTGTTTTTATTTCTTCTACTTTATACCATAGACCCTCCCATGTACGTTCCTACAATGTCATCTTACTATCAATAGGATTTCACAGGATGTCCAAACCAAAGCAATATGGAGAGAGTGTTGATAGTGATACACAAATTAGGGCGTTACTTATTACTAACATAGCGTGATACACGATATACATGTATGTATGTATATAGTAGTTTTCTTTATGATATATCAGTACATGCATGTACTTTGTACTATATCTCCCTCCATAGGCATATCAACCAAAGTACTGGTACTGGTATGATGTAATCTTTGTCTAAACTAAAGTAATATGATAAGCATTTACATCAATTTTTATAACAAGTATTTATTTATTTTTAGGACGTCAAAGGTTTGTAAAGAAATACTTATTACTTGCAATATATTACATGTATTGTACATACAACAAATGAAACTGATACATGTGAATGTTATTTCTTATTTTTGTCTCTTTGTAGGGTATTTTACTGGCTGGCAATCCACAACAAAAGGCCAAGTATTTACCCAAGCTGGCTACAGGTGAACATACAGCAGCATTTTGCTTAACAGAGCCTAGTAGGTGAGTTAGAAAGTTGACAGAACCTAGTAGGTGAGTTAGAAATTTGACAGAACCTAGTAGGTGAGTTAGAAAGTTGACAGAACCTAGTAGGTGAGTTAGAAAGTTGACAGAACCTAGTAGGTGAGTTAGAAAGTTGACAGAACCTTGTAGGTGAGTTAGAAAGTTGACAGAACTTTATAGATGAGTTTATAGAAAGAAAGACTGAATCCATGTCTACACCTATGTTATGTACATGTATGATGAACTTTGTAATGAGGCCTTCATCTTTAACCTTGACCTCTATATTTACAAGGTCAAATGACCCAAAATTCTCTCAATGGTCATGTTATCCTCTGATATGCATAGACTGCTTTCAACCAAACCTGGCACAATTGTCAAATACTGTAGTTCAATATGTGCATCACAATTTCTTGACCGTTATGATAGTTCAGCTTAATGGCCACCACATTTTTCATAAAATTCAGAATATGAAATAGTAGGTTGAAAGGTTAGGTACTTGTCTGACTCTCAGTTAAATATTTTACTGTGATGAAGTATTGTTATGAAAATACTCCTATTTATAAAAGAATGATTACAAAATGTAATTTTATATTTGTGAAATATTTCTTGTAGCATGTTTTAGATTAACAACACTAGCTGTATTGGTATACATAAAACATTAGTTTATTTGTAAAACTTACAATTTTTTACCTTCTTTTCCATCAATTATGTCAGTGGAAGTGATGCAGCATCCATTCAGACTAGAGCAACCCTTAGTGAAGATGGCAAACATTTTTTATTAAATGGTGGAAAAGTAAGTAAGGCAGTTACCTTTGAAGTTTACACTCCTGTATGTTGTTACAGATTAATTGACATCAGAAGGTTAGTCATTGTAACACACAGTGAGAGTTAAAGCAACACAATCCAGGAATTTTATGTTGTATCAAATATGGCATTAAATACTTGTATGTTTGTTATGTGTGATTTTACTATGTACATGTAACATATGAAATGGAATTTTAGATTTAAATTCATTTTTGCTGACCCTTATATTTTCTTCCTCAAGAAAATAATCAATGGTTATCAAACTGTTTTCTGTTGTCAATAAATTTCACATGAAATGAGCAACATAGTATACCACTTGTGCCTCATTAAGTTTATTTGTTTGTAATAGATCTGGATTACCAATGGTGGCATAGCTGATGTTTTTACGGTATTTGCAAAAACTGAAGTAACAGAAAAGGTTAGTATGCCATCCATTACATACATGATCAAGGCAGTGTTTTTGCTAAAGTCGGTAAGTAGGTAAAATCAGGGGTTCACATGTCATACTAGTATTACCTAGGTTCCCAAATTCCCCAACCTTAGAAAAAACATTGACCAGTGATTACCTTGTAACAGTACATACCGGGTACACATGGTGGTGGTGTTTGCACTGCAATGCAACACTGGAACCATTATTGCATACCTGTATGCAAATGATTTGTAGTTGTAGGCATGGCCCTTCCTTGTACACAAAAGTGTGTGATTGCACAGTATGATTTTTTTGAGCTTTAACACTTGCATTTATCGTTTCTACTTTGCATGGCCTTATAATCCCCATTTCCCTACTGCATAGCCCTAGGTAGAAACAAATAGACTGACTGATAGATAGCGGCACTGCAGTGCTGATGTATTAAATCATGATTGAATACCCACAGGCTTCTCTACTGCAGTATACAGTACATCTATTCATGGCTAATTCTCTACTGCAGTATACAGTACGTCTGTTCATGGCTAATTCTCTACTGCAGTATACAGTACGTCTGTTCATGGCTAATTCTCTACTGCAGTATACAGTATGTCTATTCATGGCTAATTCTCTACTGCAGTATATAGTATGTCTGTTCATGGCTAATTCTCTACTGCAGTATACAGTATGTCTATTCATGGCTAATTCTCTACTGCAGTATACAGTACGTCTATTCATGGCTAATTCTCTACTGCAGTATACAGTATGTCTATTCATGGCTAATTCTCTACTGCAGTATACAGTACGTCTATTCATGGCTAATTCTCTACTGCAGTATACAGTATGTCTATTCATGGCTAATTCTCTACTGCAGTATACAGTACGTCTATTCATGGCTAATTCTCTACTGCAGTATACAGTATGTCTATTCATGGCTAATTCTCTACTGCAGTATATAGTAGGTCTATTCATGGCTACTTCTCTACTGCAGTATACAGTACGTCTATTCATGGCTAATTCTCTACTGCAGTATACAGTATGTCTAGTCATGGCTAATTCTGTATTGTAGTATATAGTACGTCTATTCATGGCTAATTCTCTACTGCAGTATACAGTACGTCTGTTCATGGCTAATTCTCTACTGCAGTATACAGTACGTCTATTCATGGCTAATTCTCTACTGCAGTATACAGTACATCTGTTCATGGCTAATTCTCTACTGCAGTATACAGTACTACATCTGTTCATGGCTAATTCTCTACTGCAGTATACAGTATGTCTAGTCATGGCTAATTCTGTATTGTAGTATATAGTACTTCTGTTCATGGCAATTCTCTACTGCAGTATACAGTACGTCTATTCATGGCTAATTCTCTACTGCAGTATACAGTACGTCTGTTCATGGCTAATTCTCTACTGCAGTATACAGTACGTCTATTCATGGCTAATTCTCTACTGCAGTATACAGTACATCTGTTCATGGCTAATTCTCTACTGCAGTATACAGTACTACATCGGTTCATGGCTAATTCTCTACTGCAGTATACAGTATGTCTGTTCATGGCTAATTCTCTAATGTGGTATATAGTAGGTCTATTCATGGCTAATTCTCTACTGCAGTATACAGTACGTCTATTCATGGCTAATTCTCTACTGCAGTATACAGTATGTCTAGTCATGGCTAATTCTCTACTATAGTAGGTCTATTCATGGCTAATTCTCTACTGCAGTATATAGTAGGTTTATTCATGGCTAATTCTCTACTATAGTAGGTCTATTCATGGCTAATTCTCTACTGCAGTATATAGTAGGTCTATTCATGGCTAATTCTCTACTATAGTAGGTCTATTCATGGCTAATTCTCTACTGCAGTATATAGTAGGTCTATTCATGGCTAATTCTCTACTATAGTAGGTCTATTCATGGCTAATTCTCTACTGCAGTATATAGTAGGTTTATTCATGGCTAATTCTCTACTATAGTAGGTCTATTCATGGCTAAGTCTCTACTGTAGTATATAGTAGGTCTATTCATGGCTAATTCTCTAATGCAGTATACAGTAGGTCTATTCATGGCTAATTCTCTACTGCAGTATATAGGAGGTCTATTCATGGCTAATTCTCTACTATAGTAGGTCTATTCATGGCTAATTCTCTACTGCAGTATATAGTAGGTCTATTCATGGCTAATTCTCTACTGCAGTATACAGTACGTCTGTTCATGGCTAATTCTCTACTGCAGTATACAGTACTACATCGGTTCATGGCTAATTCTCTACTGCAGTATACAGTACTGTATCTGTTCATGGCTAATTCTCTACTGCAGTATATAGTAGGTCTATTCATGGCTAATTCTCTACTGCAGTATACAGTACGTCTATTCATGGCTAATTCTCTACTGCAGTATACAGTATGTCTATTCATGGCTAATTTTATTTCTCTGAGTCTAATTTTGAGAGAGAGAAGTTGTGCGATGTAGAGTTGATGAAAGTGAGTTTATGTGACTTTATAGTAGACATCAACTATTGAAGCTAGGACTAAACCAGCCTAACCTTTGTTCACCTTTATACTAGTATATTATCCTTTTTACTACTACATGTAGGTAAACAAGAAATACAATCAGTTCTAAACATACTGGAACTACAATATTCACTTTCCAGTAACAAACATCATGCCATTTGGTTGACTTGAATATTTTTCCAACAGGGTGAAAAGAAAGACAAGGTGACAGCATTCATTGTAGAGAGAGCATTTGGTGGAGTATCAAGTGGTAAACCAGAAGATAAACTAGGAATTAGGGGATCAAATAGTAAGTTGATTATTTTATAAGATAAACTTGGAATTAGGGGATCAAATAGTAAGTTGATTATTTTATACTGATGGTAAGTTGGAGTTATGGTTTATGGTTAATGAACGTGATACTGGATTCCTCCCCCAAAATAATAACAGTTATGATAATCGTGCATAACAAAAGAACATAACCGTTTCATTGTAGGTTGGAACCATAGACAGTGGAGGGGAGATTTCCAGTCCACTGTCTATGGTGGAACCCATCACTCTGTGAAGGCTTGGAGAGGACTCTGAATTAATACTATACATCATACATGTCAAGTTGTTATGTGTTAACAGTAACGTTACTACAGCTTTATAACAAGAGAATTGCATATAGGTTGAATCTGAATATTCTTTTGTTCAGGACCAACTTTTTGTCATTCTGTCTGACAGCTGTATTTGTCCTGATCCGACATTGGACATTAATGAATACATACATGTCTTACTAGTATCTAATAACGAGTCATTGCGACATGTTTCCAACTTAATTAAAGGAGATGAATAGGCACCTGTCATAGTAGTTGCTAACTTTTGATAGTCTGTGTCATTCATTCATTTTGTTTAACCAGCATGTGAGGTTCATTTTGATAATACTCCTGTTCCACTGGAAAATGTTATTGGTGAAGTTGGAGGGGGATTCAAGATAGCTATGAATATATTAAACAGTGGCAGATTCAGTATGGGAAGTGCAGTAGCCAGTATGTTGAGAAAACTTATAGGTAAGTTACTGATGAGCTGTAATAACTATTGAGTCAGCAATTCACCACTATGGTTGCATTTCAAATACATGTTATGCTGCATAGACCAATAAAAGTGAAAACTACCGTAACATTAAGTATTAGGGTTGTTAAATGTTTGTCTGAATCAACCTCCTTACAATCTAATCAGGCCACAAATGAGATTAAGAGTGACTTCTCAATGTCTTAAACAATAAGTATATTAAGTTAATCACAAGTTACTTTGTCATGTCCATCCTGTCAAATTTACGACATAACATTCTTGTGCATGTTAATTAATGTAGCAATGACAGCGGAGCATGTCTGTACAAGGAAACAGTTTGATAAGAAACTCAGTCAGTTTGGACTGATCCAGGAAAAGTTTGCCAACATGGCATTGAAGGCATATGCAATGGAGAGTATGGCATATCTAACAGCTGATATGATGGACAGACCCTGGGAAGATGGACTTCCTGATTGCTCAGTGGAAGCAGCCATGGTCAAGGTATAAGTAAAAAATAGTGTGTGTGTGTGTGTGTGTGTGTGTGTGTGTGTGTGTGTGTGTGTGTGTGTGTGTGTGTGTGTGTGCCCGTGCCTGCCTGTCTGTCAGTATGTCTGTCTTTCCTGTCTGTGTCTGTGTATGTATGTATGTATGTATGTATGTATGTATGTGTGTATGTATGTGTGTGCGTGCGCGTGTGTGTGTGTGTGTGTGTGTGTGTGTGTGTGTGTGTGTGTGTATGTACATACGTACATATTTATGTATGTATTGTTAATATTTTCATCCAATAAAGCAATGACAGTGCTCTGGAAAAAACACTACATGTGTAATAATTATCATAGTTGTTAGCTAAACAAGACATAATTTATGTAGCTGTAATTCTAATATCTTGTCTTGTAGGTGTTTAGTTCAGAAGGTGCATGGGAATGTATCAGTGAATGTCTACAGATGTTAGGTGGACTAGGTTATATGAAAGATTACCCGTATGAACGTATGTTACGTGATGCCCGTATTCTACTCATATTTGAAGGAACCAATGAGATTCTCAGACTTTATGTAGCTTTAACAGGAATGCAGTATGCTGGTAAACATTTGAAAGAATTAATTGCGTAAGTCAAAATTTCAAATGTTAACTTTTTTAGAATTGCATGATTTATCATTATGACATTGCGTAGAATGAGTGACTGTTCACTTTAAACAGGGGGTTCGTCATAAAGAGATTGTTGTCTACTCCTGTTTTCCTAACAACTCAGATAGTCTCCTCCAAGATCTATGGTTTTGCACTATGTGTATATTGTTGGCAGGGAGAATCAAGATATTTAATTATTACCCTGTATATAATATTTTAAGTAGCCATGGTGATTTGTTGTATTTTGACTAGTGTCCTAATTTATTGATCTGTTGTGTACATTTAGGAAATTACGAAACCCTACCCAAAACATTGGGTTAGCGCTGAAAATGTTTACAAAGAAAGCCAGGCAAGGACTAAGAATGCCGCAGAAATTGGAATTGTTCCATGAAGACAATGGAGTTCACCCGTCACTGAAGGTAATGGGGGGAGGGGGGGGGGGGCTTATAGATTGTGCTCTGTCTGTCCGTGTTCGTGCATCCATCAGTGTGTGAATCCGAGTAGGCTAAAATATGTCATCGATGCACCATGCGTTACGACGGTATTGTAATGCTTCTTGTCAGCAAATAATAAAAAATCAGATAAATAAAAGTCATTGAATGGGAAACACCCGACATTACAAGTGTTTATGTATATCTAGTCTAGCTGTTTTGATTTATTTTGCCATAATTTGGGGGACATAATATTTAATAGTGTGAGTAAATATCAGTAAATGTTGGTTAATAAGACATGTAGATTGTAGTTTTTGTTTACTGATGTCTATTACAACCACCAGCAATGTATTTTTTTCACAACGCTGTTGAGTTTTATTCACCTGTTGACTACGTTCGTCATAGCCTTAGTGCTAACAACTTCTCCTTACGACGTCACAAAATTGTGAAGTAAATCCGAAGGGAACTGACTGAAAAAAGGTCATTTTAAGGTGTTTGCAGAGTGACGCTTTTTAAAGTTTTAAAACCATGCAGAATTAGTTTCACAAACATGTCGTCTAGCAAATTAGCGATAGTGAATGTGAGCATTTTGAATCACCTTTAAATCTGGTTTTAAATTGGTCTTTCTTTCCACTTGAACATATGTTTGTCACCATGACTACCAATATTAATAGAAGGAAATAAAAGAAGGTGTTGTTCAAAAGGATGCAGTTCGTAAATTGTGTAATTTTGTGTGTTTATTTTAAAAAATTTGTTTCATAAAAAAGATAGATAGATATCAATTGTATTTCAACTACTGGAAATGTGTTGAATTATGTCTAGCAACTAATAGATCTCTAACAAGGTAGTCAGATATCAATTGTATTTTCACAATGACATAATATATTTGGCACCATTAAATTCAGAACCCCCCTCAGTTTCTAATCATTGTTCATAACTAACCATTACTATTTCTATCATACTGTTTGAACTCAGAGTTGCTTCTACAACATGTTCCATGTGTAGTGTGGTTTTTACATTTCATTCATTTTAATCAAAAATGGTTGCTCAGTTACAGATTATGCCTTAAATGGAGACCTAATTTTTCATGTAAATTTTTTTTTCCAGGAAAGTGCACTACAACTTCAAGACATAGCTATTACTTTTGGAATGATTGTGGAGACACTTCTAGCAAAACATGGAAAGGTAATTATAAAATGAATCTGTAAGGTATACTGTTGTAGCAAGTCACTGCTTAGAAAGTGTATTCAACAGTCCAATGTATAATACATAGTAGTAAGTACACTATGAGGACACTGTGGTCCACTCTGAGGATGTCCCTAAGATCACATGATAATAATGGCATCTCCTCAAACATTGTACATGCATTTCAAATTATGAAAATTTGTAATATAGGGAGTACTTGCCAGCGAACAAAGAATGTTGACAGAATAGTTCTCTAGAGAATTATTTGGTCACTTACCCTGTGAAGGGTTTATGGAAGGGGTGAATAGAGTGGGCGGTGCTCAAATCTCATTTTTTTAATTATTTGCTATTCATATAGACACATACAATCAACAGAACACTGTCAACAGACAGTAGTGCATACATTACCATATTTCATGGTGTTAATGACTGTGTGGGTGACTTCATTTGAATTTTTAATTTCATCTCAGGACCTCATTGAGTTAGACATGAGAAGAGATTTGACGTCACAGATGGCATCTAGACTATGAACACAATTGATAACATTCAGATTATTTCAATACATCAAAAAAGCTGTTGTTGTCAAAGAGTGTCTGATTTCTGCTTTAACTTTGCTAGTATGACTGTTGTGGTGATTTTTGACACGGCTAGAACTGATTTCCTCATAACTTTGATAACATATTCCAAATCATCACATCAGTAAAAACTGTCTTTGTGTTGTTATCCAATCATTACATCAGTAACAACAGTCTTTGTGTTGTTATCCAATCATTACATCAGTAACAACAGTCTTTGTGTTGTTATCCAATCATTACATCAGTAACAAGTCTTTGTGTTGTTATCCAATCATTTCATCAGTAACAACTGTCTTTGTGTTGTTATCCAATCATTACATCAGTAACAACTGTCTTTGTGTTGTTATCCAATCATTACTTCAGTAACAACTGTCTTTGTGTTGTTATCCAATCATCACATCAGTAATAACTGTCTTTGTGTTGTTATCCAATCATTACATCAGTAACAACTGTCTTTGTGTTGTTATCCAATCATTACATCAGTAACAACTCTCTTTGTGTTGTTATCCAATCACTACATCAGTAACAACTTCTTTCTTGTCCATATTGAAACGACAAAACAAAGCAAGTGATCTGCATACCCCTCCAGCCATTTATAATCTGCATTTAAACAAGATGGTGGTTTACTCACAACCCAGGGTGTAATTTAGAAAATGTCATATTTCCACTCTATCACCACAGGATATTGTCAATCAACAAATTATGCTGAAAAGAGTAGCAGACGTGTGTATTGATATCTATGGAATGACGGCTGTGTTGTCAAGGGCAACTAGAGCTAAAGTTGATGGTTTGAGAAATTGTGACCATGAAATGCGACTAGCCAGAGTGTTCTGTGATGATGCTTTTCTCAGATGTCATAAAATATTCAGTGAAATTGGAAAAGGTAATGTCAAGTGTTTCCAATGTCACAACTCAACAAAATATCCAGTACTGTGTAGATGTAACTCTGTGTCTGTATTTGAATGTCTATCTGTCTGTCCACCTGTCTGTCTGTCTGTCTGTCTATCTGTCTGTCCACCTGTCTGTCTGTCTGTCTGTCTGTCTATCTGTCTGTCCACCTGTCTGTCTGTCTGTCTGTCTGTCTGTCTTTCTATCTGTGCAATGTCTTAAGATAATTTTTTGTTCAGACTAATAAAACATTTTTACAAGTTACATAGTAAGAAATAGGGGAACACCAAATTTGGAGCTTCTCAAGAAATTGCAGTGTGTCAGTGGTGTGTCAAATTAGCTTAGTGGGCTGTACACTAGTAACAATATTACGGTACTCTGGGTGTGTTTAAGCATAAGACGATCGATGTGATTGCATGTTAGGTATACAAATTGATAATTTCTGTAGCAATTTTGATGTTAACTAGTTTTGTTGTCTAAATTGAGATTTAAAATATAGCTTAATTGTGCATAGAATAACAACAAAAGTGCTAAATTTATAAATCAACGTTTATTCAGGAATTAAAGAATTTATTAAATCTGTTCATCATTTTTCTCTTTTTCTGTTTAGGTGAGAACTACAATGGTGACAAGTTAAAAGAGAAGATTGCCCTGGAGATATTTGAAACTCGTAGTTATGTTCCATGCCATCCATTGACACCATAGATTGCATACAACAAATTGTAGCTATTTTATGTTCCATGCTATCCATCGACACCATAGAATGCATACATCAAATTGTAGCTATGTTATGTTCCATGCCATACATTGACACCATAGAATGCATACAACAAATCGTAGCTATGTTCCATGCTATCCATCGACACCATAGAATGCATACAACAAATTGTAGCTATGTTCCATGCTATCCATCGACACCATAGAATGCATACATCAAATTGTAGCTATGTTATGTTCCATGCCATACATTGACACCATAGAATGCATACAACAAATTGTAGCTATGTTCCATGCTATCCATCGACACCATAGAATGCATACAACTACATATTGAGGGCTTGTAAACACTGCATAATAGTTATCAAACTCTACCAATAATATCACAACCATCATAAACTGAATATTGCAACACAACATATCGTACCTCCTATGCTATTTATTAATGTTTATGGCATAGTACGTTGGACGTCTCTTGGACTTTGTTACATAAATTGTAAATATTTCATTGTGTTGAGAGAATACAGTATTACACTTGTCTTGATACAACAGCTTTGAATTATTCATGTACTGTTAACTTATTAATGTATGCTACACTAGTTCACATTGTTAATTGTGGGAGTATATTATACCTTATGTAGTATTTATATTTGAAAATGATTGTGAAATGAGAGAGCCCATCCCCACCCCCAAACTCTTGTGATGTTTTGTTATTTGTTTACAGCAGGAATGATCTGTTATGTTGTGTACCCTGCCAACACAAATAGGCAATATTACTGACAATTGTATTGTGGTATACTTTAGACTTTGAGCTACAATTGTATTGTGGTATACTTCAGACTTTGAGCTACAATTGTATTGTGGTATACTTCAGACTTTGAGCTACAATTGTATTGTGGTATACTTCAGACTTTGAGCTACAATTGTATTGTGGTATACTTCAGACTTTGAGCTACAATTGTATTGTGGTATACTTCAGACTTTGAGCTACAATTGTATTGTGGTATACTTCAGACTTTGAGCTACAATTGTATTGTGGTATACTTCAGACTTTGAGCTACAATTGTATTGTGGTATACTTTAGACTTTGAGCTACAATTGTATTGTGGTATACTTCAGACTTTGAGCTACAATTGTATTGTGGTATACTTTAGACTTTGAGCTACAATTGTATTGTGGTATACTTCAGACTTTGAGCTACAATTGTATTGTGGTATACTTTAGACTTTGAGCTACAATTGTATTGTGGTATACTTTAGACTTTGAGCTACAATTGTATTGTGGTATACTTCAGACTTTGAGCTACAATTGTATTGTGGTATACTTCAGACTTTGAGCTACAGTTTTAATATCCACCAGACTAGTTATAAATACTCACTTTTGGTGACAAGACTGTTCAACAATATAATCACAGTCCATAAGTAACTGACAAATAATTCAGTGGAAGTGAGTCTGGTGTCTCAGATATTGCAGCATGTACAATAGCACAGGGTATACTTTCCAGGAGTGTTGCAGCACTGCTTTGGACAGACACACATTTGGATCAATATACATTTGTGGCAGCTACATGTAGTTCTACGCCATACTGCTAAGTGTTTGCCAAGTTATAGTACCCACAGTGGTATGTTTTCCAAACTCTTTTTTTTTTTTCAATTTAATTTGAGGTTTAGGAGAATTTGATTAAGTTATGGTTATTATATGTTGATCAGAAATTGTGTTTAAGCAGTGTATAGTTGTTTGATAACACATACCAGATTGCCTATATGTTGAAATGTGTCGTGAATGAAACTTGGGCAATGCAGTATGAAATGAGTGAATATTACTAGTAAAGTAATAACTTACTGTGTACACAGCTGTGGATGTATCAGATAGAAAGGTGAAATGAACAACTTCACTGTCATTTGTTATTTTACATATGCACTAATCAATGCAATATCATTGTGACCAATCTCATTCTACAGACTACATGTACATTCTGTTTTCTACTTTATAGCCAATGTGAGCTTTCATAGGATAGATACAAGGTCTTTGAACTCTGTAAATGCTTGTGTTTTCCTCAATATTAATGGACATTAAATATTTCCACTATGTACAGAGTGTCATGTTCTCTATTCTGATATACGTGTGTATTTTAGTCTTGTGAATTCTTTTCTTTGGCAGTGATAGGCATACCAAGGAAAGTTTATTACATGTCAATCTGATTAAAATCCAATGTAGAGTACACAGCGTGATTTCTTGTTGGCTGTCAAGTTTACTGTCATTTGTTCTTTGGAGAGTGCTTGTTACATACATGACACAATACCATATGTTTTCCTGATCCCAATCTCATACTTACAAGTAGCCGACCAGAATCCATTTTACAACACAACACTCGACGTTCCAAATTGAAAGAAAGAGAACCACCAAACAATAACAATAACATCGTCTGCACTCCGTGCTCATGCTCTTTTCAAACAGAGCACTCTGATGTACTGTACCCATATGTTTCAGCACATTACGCATTTTCATTGGTTGAGTGAATTCACTCGGTAGTCTCGCGTGACTAGGGAAAACCTATAGTATTGTGTGAGATGTGAGTGCTCACACAAGACCAAACGACAGTGAACATAACAGCCAACAAGAAATCACGTCGTGTACTCTACATTGGAATGTAATCAGATTGATTACATGTAAAAGTAAAGACTATAAGATCTCCTTCTCACCGTACATGGCTATTGATATATCTTGTGATGTGATTTGGTATCAAAAGACCACTGGACCTAGTAGGTATACTACACATGCTGAATTCCACTCACAATTATACACACAAAAATATAGAACTAAATAACACCATCCTCAAGACAATTATACACACAAAAAGGTACTACTACAATAAAAGTTTATTTTTCATACAAGTTTATTTCACTCGTATGATCAAGTCCAGTACACATGAACACATATATGATGACTGAAACTTTCAGATCAATGGAAAAAGGTATTTGGTCTGCGGGTAGTGAACCTTGGTTTGTGCAGACGAAATGATGTACGATGTGGCAGAGGGAACTTGATCTTTGAATTCTGTAAACAAGAAACAACAACGTAGGTAATCATTTGTACAAGCTATAATTTACATAAGTTTTCAACAACAATATTTGATAAATAAAGATACTGCATGAATTTGGACTGAGGCATAATTGATATCTTTCCTTCCTCTCTTTGAAAACATCTTTCACACATCTTTCCCACATTTCAATAAATGTTCAAATCTGAAAAAGGTTGCTAACTTTGTCAAGAATTTGCAAATCAGTAGAAAAAATGCTGAGATTTTGGCTGTCAAAGTAACAAGACTGCTTTGTTACATATATTTTAGCTGGTAATGAAAACCAACATTACAAAACTGATGAATACAGCTTGTGACTAACTTCCAAAGAAACACACTTTGTTCAATATTTCTGATAGTTACTGTGGTGTAACCAACCAGTCACGTCATTTCCCAAAGACGCTAATTACAGAATTCAATATTTCTGGTAGTTTGGTGTGACCATCTCCAATCCAACCATTCAAGTCATTTCTCAAAGACACTAATTACTGAGTTCAATATTTCTTGTCATTACTGGTGGTGTCACTCTCTCCAACCAGTTATACAATTTCTTAAAAACACTGATTGCTCAGTTCAATATTTCTGGGTGTTACACCATCTCCAACCAGACATGTCATATACTCAAAGACACTAACTTGTTCAAAATTTCTGGTCGTTACTGTGATGTCAATGATTCATATCAAGTCTACTTACATGGAACTGCTTCACATGTGGTCTTCTACATTTACTGGCTTGTACTGTCTCAACCTTCAGAATCTGAATGGAGTGAGCACGAGCTCTGTGACGGGCTCCCATGTCACGATCTAAGCAAAAAAGTTACATACAAAACTGATAAATTCCTGCATTATTTTTACCTTTCATAGACAAGAAAACATATTTCAAAATGCCAGTTATGGGATCTGATTTTTTCCAGTAAATTTGATGAATTCTATGAGAAACAGTTGTACAAATAGTAAACTAAGGTAAATTTGTATAAAACTGGTAAAGATTGTATCTGAAACCTTCAAAATAAGGTCCACTTAGATGTCACAAACTAGACAGATGAGAAATGATCACATAAATATGATTGCAGTCTATTTTATGAATCCACTTGGAAAGAAATAAGGATACCAGAAATAAGATTCATACTTACAACACTGTGTGACAGCTTTGGCTACTTCCATATCCCTATACTCTCTGTACATGTTGTGGGTGCCACTACGAGAGTCATAACGAAGCCAGATGCCAATATTTTTAATCTTCAATGGAGTCTTATCATAAATCTAAAATGAGGTAAGTGGTGACAATGGGGTTTAATTTAGACTTTATGTTATTATAGTATCTCAGCACATATTATAGGCGTGTTAATCCTGTCCAATATTTTAGTACTGTACAGGGTATTATACAATTGTTACAACTAGGATTCACTTCCAGGACCTGTGGACAGTTGATCTTGAAAGGCGACTAGCTGTAAGGAGTACTCTGTGCACACTTGTATAGCATTTGTACAACATACATGCTCAAATGCTGTAGGGATAAATGTGCTCTACAAATATTACATTTCTTTTATGAGTATCTGCAAGTTTTTCATTTGACTCAGATATGACTTAGCATTGTCTGTTTCATTTTAGTGCTCCTACCAGAAATATTATGTGTACAATTTCTGTACAGACCCCTTGCAGTTTCACACCACGTATGTTCTGATGGTTCATGCTTTATTGGGCCATACATGTACATGTATCAATATGATTCAGCTAACTCATCCAACACTTTATGTATATTCTTCACTCTACCCCTTTCCTCATTTATTGGTTCACCTGTCTTTTGGTTCTGCCACTGCCCATCCATTTCACACACTTCTATTTTCTCTTCACACCACTTTGAAACTGAAGATGGTGGCCTATTGCCTTTGAAATCTCACGCCATTTGAAAGACAAGTTATCAATAGTTCTAAAGATTTCATTTTTGCAAGATGAGTGTGTCACTTCTCTGGGTAAAGCAGGTAAAAGTTACTCATACAAATCATGGCCAAATGTACAAGAAAATGTGTACATTTCACCCTGTATCTTATCATGATTTAACAGTTGACAGATAGCCAGTATCTTTCTAATGTCTTATAAACACTCACCCTGCGACATGACACAATTTCTCCGACAGACTTCTTGATTTTCTTGAGTCTATTACAGAAGTACCAGAAACGTGACTTCGCAACCACTGTATCTGGTGCAAATATCCTCATTTTAAATAATCTTGGGACAGGGTCCTTCTGGGTTGGCAATCTCCTGCCAATCACCTCATACTCTCGCAACTGTAAAATAATACAATTTTGAAGATGCGTTATATTTCTTTGTTTTCACAAACCAAATGCTAAGCATTGCAATACATATTGAAAATTCACAATAAATAAGCTGAATTGGGGATATATTAATTATTATATTTATCTATTTCAACTCAGCCTGGCAACTAATCCACTACAGATTGATTCAAGTGCCAGTGGTTCATTCCTATTGTTAACTCAAAAGAAATGTAACCAAATGCAAAGTTAGTATTAGAAGTCTTAAAAAGTACGACATACGAAATTATTTTGTGGAACATATTCAAAATGGAGCATACATTTTGTTGCAACTAGGATTCACTTCCAAAATCTGAAAGATGGATCTTGAAAGGCGACTAGTTGTGTGGGTTTACTTTACGCACTTCATACTAAGCATTGTCCAACAAATATATGAAAATGCTTTAGGGATGAGTGCGTCTGGTTAGAAAGTTTACTATCTGTTTTAATTTCAAATGAAACGTCGATGCACTCGTAGCTGTCTGTTATATTTGTTGTCTGGCTCCGTCCGCCATGTTGAGATTGTAGAAAGCTTCATTATGGACGAAAGGGTACGGTACTCCAATGTCAATTCGTTCCTATCTTTATTAACCCGTTGGTAAACCAACTAATTTTTCACTCTCCTTATCCATTATAAATTGATGTGCCATATACGAAACGTAAAGACAAGAATAACTTCGTTCAGAGGGAAAAAATGTAGTTTTATGTACCTCTCCTTTCGCCCTCATGGTGAATTGGACGAACACGCTGGTAAAAAGGAAGATTTCTCGCGGTGGCTTCTGGGATTCAATTTTTAGCCTCTTTCAGATTTTGATAAATTCGATACAATTAATAATATCACAAAAAAGTATCATGATTATTTTGGGGGAGTTTATTTTATACTATTTATATTTAGTATTAAAATAAATGAAATTAAATGAAGGAATTAGTGATTTTCCACATATTTGTTACAACTTGTACCATATATTGTAGAACGAGGTGTAGAGTGTCAAAGGTCGAATTGCACGTTTACCCATCATGGCGGAGTAATGATGCGAACGTCGTGAAATGAATGAAGTATGGAATAATTCAACCAAAACAAATGTAGTAAGGTGACGTATTTTTACCACAATTGATAGTCTTGTACATTACTGACGAATCGCTTACTTGACTGTAGTTTTATTACAACTTCAAAGAGAGGTAGAGACCGTGACACGTACAAGTAACGTCTTGAATTGACCCAGCAGCAATCACATACTAAGTACATACACAACGTGGACACGAAAGAATCAATGTGGGTGTTGATATGGGTACATATGGTTGTCCCAAAACAATAGGTTATCTTCACCATAAGCCAAGTATTCATTCAGGTACGATTTTATATCCCTACAGGAGTTACGAACACGCGAGTTGTCGTGTGAGGATGGACGCCCATGCTCTTAGGGGCCTTAGCCCCACGTCGGACTCAACCTCCCAGAGGAGGGTAAGAATTTTGAGTTATTTTGATCATGGAAAGATGGCTTATACTTCCATGTTTTGATGTAGGCATGTATGTGATAATACAGTTAAGGTTTTAATAACGATTAACATTTTTTTTGTATTCTGTTATTGATAACATAACCATTAATACGTCTTCCAAATATATAAAAATGTAAATGTAAATTTGGTAAACATTTCAAATATCAAACACATACATGTAGCATTATGCATTTTCTCACATAAATAACCATCGCCTAACGGTCTATGAAATGTGCAGTACACTCATGTGATTGGGAAACTTTGCTGTTAGTAAATATAAGTTGACACCAGTGTACTGTGTTTTTCTCTAGTGTTTTGTTTTCGTTAAACCTGACTGATAATTGAGTCTATGCCTGTAAGGTAGAGTTATTATTATAGTAGTACTGTACAGTTATTTACATTTGTTTGGCATGAAACAAACAATGTACATTACAGTTATGTTAATTGTTATGCATAAGTCAAATTGTAGGATTCAAAAAATACATGTACGTGTACCTTCTTTTCTGGTCTTTCTATAGTATCTCATTACGACATACTTGTATACAATGTATGTACATGTATGCCTATGTCATGGGTTCTTTTTCTGCAGAAATCAAGTATTTGCAGAAATGATTATATAATTCTCCAATATCATAATCAGCTTGTAGTGACAAATGCGACACATACACAGAGTTTTGATTAGTTGAGTGATGAAACATGTCAATCAATAATATTATGTGTACATCTATGTATCATGTTACTAGTTATCAAACTTTAAGACATGTCATAACAAAAAACAAAAGATTTAAATCTGATTTCCTAGAGGTGTAGTCACCTGACAGTGTTTTTACTAAGGTTGGGGAACCCTAGTAACAGAAAAGGGGATAATATGGTAAAACAGGCATAGTTTCCAATACGTTATACCATAATATTGGTGGGGAACCCTGGTTTTAGTAGATTTTACCTACTTACGACAGTGGTAGGGAACACTTGTAAAATGACAGGAGAACTCAGGTAGATTTTACCTGTTTACCACCCTTAATAAAAAACACTATGACTGAAATGTATAAGAGAACCAGGTCATATTTCAGTGTAACAGTAGATGTTCAATGGAGTGGTACATTTGACCTGTAATCATTGCTTTGACCATTTGAATACTAGTATGTAATAAGGACTAGATACATGAAATGATGAAAAATGAAAAAAAACAACATTAGAAATATGCTTTATCACAGGTGTAGATCATATGCAAAATATAATAATATATAGTTCGTAGTATAAATAGTTAAAACTATTTGAAAAATCACCAGGAAAGAAGAATATGATAATGACAATTTAAAAATTGAATTTGGGAATCTCACTGTTCATGTACATTTGTATAAAACCCATAGAAATAACATTTCAGTGTATTGAGTGCTAGTCTGATATGTACATAGACATGTAGATTTTAATGTTTATGTGATGTTTCATTGTTTACAGGCACTGGCATATTTTGAGCAAATGAAACAAACAGAAGATGGATGGCGGATCTGTGGTACAGCCCTTACACAAGGTGTACACCATGACGACCATGTGAAATTCTTTTGTTTTCAAATACTAGAACACTTTATCAGATCTAGGTAAGACTTTACACTATATAATCAAACAGTCTGTATTCATAACATGGCTATCTTATATATAGGTCAATTATCAATTAGATCTGGTACCAAGCGGTATAGCCAAATGTTGTACATGTATTATGTACTTGTCATAATCTGTCTTTGTCCATCAACATGTATCCAACAATCCATCCGTCAGACCTCCATCCAACCAACCATCCATCCATCCATCCATGTAGCTGCCATCTATCAACCGTCCATCCATCTGTCCTCCATGTATCTACATGTATCCATCCGTCCGTCCAACCATCAGTCCGTCTGTCTGTCCATCCATCCATTCATCCATCCATACATACATCCATCCATACATACATACATACATACATGCATCCATCCATCCACCCACCCATCCATAATCCATCCAGTCATCTGTCCATCCATCCATCCATCCATCCATCTATCTATAATCTGACTGATAGAATGTCAGACATTCACCAATGTAACCATAGGCTATGATTTTCTATCCAGAGTCAGTCTATGGTTCAACCCTTAGCCATGTCACAAAGTATGACTGTCTGTCTGTCTGTCTTTTCACATTTTATTCTCTCAGATCTGTTCTACAATAAGTCAATTTATGAATAACACTGATATTGCAAGGAAAGTTAGGCAAACTGGAAGTTACTACACAAAGGTAGCAAGGAAAATCTACTCTAGCCTAGTTTCAGAATTATTATTAATTTCAAAGAAATGTTGCAAATGTTGACAGGTTTTAAAACTTTAACAGTGTTATCATGACATGGTTTACTTGTAACATAATTAGTCATAAACATACAGTGGTGGTTATCTTTCATTTGGGTAAAATCAGATTTCGTGAACTTACATGTAGAAGAAATACACATTCCACCATAGAGAGTGTTAACTAATATTTGTCATCAGATACAGGACAGAAGATCCAGCTCACCAAACCCAGTTGAAAGAAATGCTGTTACAATGGCTTCAACAGCAGGTTAGTTGTCACATCGATGTCACTTTTTAAAGATTGTACTAAACATTTCCCAAATCTACATGTACATGTGGCTGGTAAACATGATACAAAAACAGGTTTGATATCACGGGTGTCTGGTTCCCACACAATGCTGGATTCAGAGAGTTTATACTTGCACAATCTGAATCTGAAAACAATCTGAATCCACAAGTATCAATGGCAGGTTTCAGGGAGATGCAGCAAGTCCACGTCAGAGTGACTCAGCTTGAATGTATATTGGGACCAAGGTTGATTGCTGTCATTTGCAGCAGGATGATGGTGTTGTCAAGTTAGGTACACATAGAGTTTTGTACTATGTGTTGCTAGGATGTATACGATAATTTTGTACAATGATATAGATTATTAGAATGCCAAAAAATACAGACTTTGTATACTAGTATGACATGGTCTAAAACTTCACTATCATTTATTTGTCTACAGTGTGTGTCAGAAAAATCTGAGAAGACTTTCATCCGCAACAAAGCAGCACAGCTGTTTTCCTTGGTTTTTGTCATTGACTATCCACACAAGTGGCCATCGTTCTTCACAGATCTTCATCATCTGCTGAATTATGGTAGTAAAATTGTGGATATCTACCTGCGTATTTTGGTTGCCATAGATACAGAGGTTGTTGACAGGGAGATTGTACATACAGATGAGGTAGGTAACGAAATGTTAGGGATACATTGACATTTTATTCATGTGACAATACAATGTGTGGTGTAAACCTTCTAGAATCCAAATTAACATTGGTATGATGATTGATTGATAGATTGAATGTTATGCAAAAGATATAATTGCTAGTACATTGTTAAGGATGCCATATGTGATACAAATCTCCAAGGAATAGTTTCAATTTCATCAGCGAATTTTTCAGTAATTTTAAAAGTGTGTGAAAATCCATGGCACCTAGTCTAGTTCCTATATGATATGTGCTATGATTACTATGATTGTCTCCACTCACTACGACGTACGTCTAGTCTAGTGATTACTATGATCGTCTCCACTCACTACGACATAGGTCTAGTCTAGTGATTACTATGATCGTCTCCACTCACTACGACATAGGTCTAGTCTAGTGATTACTATGATTGTCTCCACTCACTACGACATAGGTCTAGTCTAGTGATTACTATGATTGTCTCCACTCACTACGACATAGGTCTAGTCTAGTGATTACTATGATTGTCTCCACTCACTACGACGTACGTCTAGTCTAGTGATTACTATGATCGTCTCCACTCACTACGACATAGGTCTAGTCTAGTGATTACTATGATCGTCTCCACTCACTACGACATAGGTCTAGTCTAGTGATTACTATGATTGTCTCCACTCACTACGACATAGGTCTAGTCTAGTGATTACTATGATCGTCTCCACTCACTACGACATAGGTCTAGTCTAGTGATTACTATGATTGTCTCCACTCACTACGACGTACGTCTAGTCTAGTGATTACTATGATCGTCTCCACTCACTACGACATAGGTCTAGTCTAGTGATTACTATGATTGTCTCCACTCACTACAACATAGGTCTAGTCTAGTGATTACTATGATCGTCTCCACTCACTACGACGTACGTCTAGTCTAGTGATTACTATGATCGTCTCCACTCACTACGACATAGGTCTAGTCTAGTGATTACTATGATTGTCTCCACTCACTACGACATAGGTCTAGTCTAGTGATTACTATGATTGTCTCCACTCACTACGACATAGGTCTAGTCTAGTGATTACTATGATTGTCTCCACTCACTACGACATAGGTCTAGTCTAGTGATTACTATGATCGTCTCCACTCACTACGACGTACGTCTAGTCTAGTGATTACTATGATCGTCTCCACTCACTACGACATAGGTCTAGTCTAGTGATTACTATGATTGTCTCCACTCACTACGACGTACGTCTAGTCTAGTGATTACTATGATCGTCTCCACTCACTACGACATAGGTCTAGTCTAGTGATTACTATGATCGTCTCCACTCACTACGACGTACGTCTAGTCTAGTGATTACTATGATCGTCTCCACTCACTACGACATAGGTCTAGTCTAGTGATTACTATGATTGTCTCCACTCACTACGACATAGATCTAGTCTAGTGATTACTATGATCGTCTCCACTCACTACGACATAGGTCTAGTCTAGTGATTACTATGATCGTCTCCACTCACTACGACATAGGTCTAGTCTAGTGATTACTATGATCGTCTCCACTCACTATGATGTAGGTCTAGTCTAGTGATTACTATGATTGTCTCCACTCACTACGACGTACGTCTAGTCTAGTGATTACTATGATCGTCTCCACTCACTACGACGTACGTCTAGTCTAGTGATTACTATGATCGTCTCCACTCACTACGACGTACGTCTAGTCAAAGTCACTACTCTAGCACAGAAATGTGATGATGTTATTGCATCCCTACATGATTTTAGTTTCAGGTGTGGGGTGAGAGTTTGGCATCCTTGTTACTTTGTTCTGCATTGTACACATATAAATTACTGGTACTTGTTTTAGTACTGATGGATTGCAGCTATAAAGGCAAGAATTTAGAATCAGAACAAATTTCACCTCTCCAGTAATGGTGTAGCTTATGCAAACTCTGTGTAGGCTACTTCACACATGAGGTCAAAAGAAGGCATATGACTTACAAAGTAGTTGTAGTGTTTTTAACATTCAGTTTCTATGAATTTAAAATATGATATTAGCAATGATCATCTCGGTGTTAGATGGAACTTTGGAAAGTTGAGGAATAAAGGGTGTTACTGTATGCTCCACAGAAAGAATCAAATGAGTTGTCTGTAATTGTCTGTAATTATCTGTAATTATCTGCATACAGGAATATCAACGTAACACTGTGATTAAAGATGCCATGAGGGACCATAGTGTGAGAGAGTTGGTAGACACCTGGTATCAAATATTGGTAAGACAATGATACATTTATAAACATCATGGAATTTCTTGTTTTCTTACAATAGCAGACTGCAGTACATATCCAGCCGATATCACTCATACACAGCCATCCAAGATTCAAACGTCCACACAAAAATAGTGGAACAGGATACACTTTATCACTTATATAGATGAAGTTCATGAACATTATGTCACATCAAATTGATAAAGGGATGGGTCATACTCAGAGATAAAAGAAACAAAAAATCATACTGTCTGTGATTCAAATGTAGTTTGAGTAAATTTGTTGACTTAATAATAAAAACTACAGTTGATATAAATGTTTAAAAAAGTTAAAGTTCATGCCATATTAGGCATAATTATTGTAGTTATTTACAGGAGAAATGAAGACGCCTCAGTGTTTGTTTCATTCATGAGACGGGATATTTTTTGTGCACAAAGAAAGACAACTTCAAATGCGAAAGAAACAATTATATAGGTGCCGTGCATAGTGGGGATGTAGAAGGAGTCAAGTTATCATGTTGAATAACAGTAGGAAAATAAACAATTGAAATTATTAAAATCCATGTGTAATTTATTTTCACCAGAAGTCGGTTTCTACTGCACTGTAAACAAATGACAAAGTTTATCACTTTTCAATGTGATTAGGTAAAGGATCCTGCTGTGTGTGTTGTACATCTCATTTATAGTTTATTGCTTTAGGTTGAACTTTATCTATCATCTGTGTGTTAATAACATCATATCCTGTGAGTAAATCACCAAGGCAACTTCATTTCTTCTGTAAAATTTGTAAAAGAAAGACACACGGTATGAAGTGTTTAAATGATTTGTTGTCATCTTCCATTCTATTGCAGACCACATATGAAAACACTAGTCCAGAAGTGACTTGTTTATGTTTGGAGGTAGTTGGAGCCTTTGTATCATGGATAGATATCACCTTAATAGCTAATGATAGATTTGTATCATTACTACTACGACACTTGGGTGTTGATGTGCTACGGGAGAGTGCATGTGATTGTCTCTTGGAGATTATTAGTAAAGGCATGGATCCCATGGCTAAGACTGAATTAATTGAATCATTGATTAAAGTATTGGAGAATGCTGGGGTACTACCTCCTAAAGAGGTGAGTTGAAATAGTCTTGTTACGCAATGTGTACAAAAACATTTACATGTACATACTGACCTTGGCAATCTCACTTTTATCAGTCACCTGATGATTGCTGAGGAAGTATGATCGATGAAGAAGTGTGAATCTCCAAGTAATAACTTATAACATTCTTGTACTTTGGATTTTGTGTATTATCTATATACATGATACATACAATGTACACATGTAACACACTGGTGCTGTTACTGTTGCAATCATCAGACAATGTCATCTGATGATCGCTGTGTATTGGCTCGTGTTTATCTTGCTTGAGACTGTGTTATTTACACCACTCTACATACATTCATGTATGTATGTATTGAGTATTGTTTACTCTAGCATAGATATTTCATACTGAGTACTGAGTTTATAATATATATATTATGTGTTGAGTCTTGTGAGTCTTCATAATGCTAATTCCTATAAACTAGTGAAATGTCGGTTGACATGTAACATACATGTGATTATGTATATTCCATACAGGATGAAGACATTGACTTTATGGCCAAGTTAGCCAAACTAATCAATGGTGTAGGAGCTAACCTTTTGAATGCTTGGAATAAGTAAGTATATACTTTGTGATATGATTGCTATGTGCCATGATTAGTCCCTGCCGGACGAAGTCCGGGACGGGGACTTATGGATTGGGTTCCGGCTGTCCGTGCGTCCGTGTGTCCGTCCGTCCGTCCGTCCGTCCGTCCGTCCACAGCCGTTTCTTGGAGATGCCTGGACCAATTTTTTTCAAACTTGGTACAAGGGTAACATACAATGGCATACATATGCACGTCAATTTGTTTCATGATACGATCCAATATGGCCGCCTAGCAGCCATTTTGTTTGCAAATTTTCCCTGTCTAAAGCCATAACTCAGACATGTTTGAACAGATCTCATTCAAAGTTGGTATTAGGACAGTGTTCTATGGCATATATGTGCATATTCGTTGTTGTCATGATACGATCCAATATGGCCGCCTGGCAGCCATTTTGTTTGTGAATTTTCATGTCCAAAGCCATAACTCAGACATGCTTGAACAGATCTCATTCAAAGTTGGTATTAGGACAGTGTTTCATTCAAAGTTGGTATTAGGACAGTGTTCTATGACATACATGTGCATATCCATTTTCATTGTGATACGATCCAATATGGCTGCCTGGCAGCCATTTTGTTTGCAAATTTTCCATGTCCAAAGCCATAACTCAGACATGCTTGAACAGATCTCATTCAAAGTTGGTATTAGGACAGTGTTCTATGACATACATGTGCATATTCATTGTTGTTGTGATACGATCCAATATGGCTGCCTGGCAGCCATTTTGTTTGCAATTTTTCTATGTCCAAAGCCATAACTCAGACATGCTTGAACAGATCTCATTCAAAGTTGGTATTAGGACAGTGTTCTATAACATACATGTGCATATCCATTTTCGTCATGATACGATCCAATATGGCTGCCTGGCAGCCATTTTGTTTGTGAATTTTCCATGTCCAAAGCCATAACTCAGACATGCTTGAACAGATCACATTCAAAGTTGGTACTGTGGTATACTTTTTAAACGCTGGGAATTTATTTTGGCTTATTTCGCTGGAGGAAAAAATACGCGAAAATTCATTACAGCGGAATGGTGTTTGAAGTATGGGACGTCACTATGACCTACTTCTACTTGACCTCTCATTACAGTTTCCTTATCTTTGTTCCATCGTTCTCAACGGAAATTCAACGTCTAAACATTCAACAAATGTTCAACACACACAATCACGGGCACACACGCAAACAAACTTATAAACAAAATATTCCATGAATAAAGTTTCATTGAAAAAATACTTGTCGTCTTTATTGCAATTTTAAACACACAGATTCATTGCAAAAAATCACAGTTGTATGTACTTGTATTGACATAAAGACAAATTGAAATTTTACAGAAATAACTAGTAATGTCAATAAATTAAAATGATAACTCAAGTGTTCGTCATATAAAGTTCGATAACAAAATTTAAAGTACTAGCTGCTAGTAAATGAAAATTAGAATAGCGTCTTGAAATCAAAAACCTTGAAGTACACACTCACAATATGTGCTCACTTTTCATCTACAAAAGTCCAGCTTGATGAAAACCATCACGAAGCAAATCGATTCGCTGGGCAATGTCGTCATGGCACTTGATCAGCCATCTGGCATGGACTGGTTTTAGGGCGGATGTCCTCATATCGATATGTGGTGCGGGTAATGCGTTCCCGTCATCAGTGTCAGTGTCATCGTTGGGTAGTGATTCCATTACTCTCTCTGCATACCAGGAATTGAAGTTTGACTTCAGGAGATTCTTGTACTCTTTATTAACAGATAAATCTAGTGGCTGTAACTTGTCTGTGCAACAGGCTGGGATGTAGACGATTTTGATGTTGTTTTCGTCAAGCAGCTTCCTAAGTTCTTCTCCACGATGAGCCTTGTAAATGTCGAACAGTGCGAGTGCCTTCTGATCAGTTGACAGGCCGAGCCGTTGGCGTTGATTTGTGATGTACGGAATGACGACTTTCTGAACGTATCGTAGCATCGATGATTCGTTGCTCCAGTGTGAAGTTGTATGAGTAATGTCCCAATCGTCTGGAAAATTGATGTTTGGATGACATCGGTCGGTTTTTCCGGCGTAGATGACTTGCGGTGGAAGTAGTTGTCCCGCCATTGATATTGCAAGCAATACCGTAATCTGCCGTTTGTCATCAAGGCCAGAAATAGTAATCTGTCTACTTCCCCTCTCTTCAAGTGTCCATTCGCCTCCTGGTAACATACTGACACCGGTCTGGTCCCAATTCACAACCATCTCTTCAGGAACGGAGTAGTCATCCCTTACTTTCTTCACACGTGCGATGAACTCTGTCTTTATCACTTCGAAGTCCTGAGGCAGTTGCTTCACACTCTTTGTACCCTTTCGCCGAACAAAGTTCATTCTGTGGAGAAGTGATTTTGCCCACGTACTGGTAATTTCAATGTGTCCACCAAATTCTTTCAGTTTTGATCTGTCATTTTTCATCATGATACCAATCGCAGCAGCCATGACGAGGCGATTGTTAATGACACCACCACTACGTCTAACTTGGCGGACCCATCTCTGCACTGCTCCGTCCAACTCTCCAAGCATCAGTGGTTGACCTCTGTGACCCTTTGGCAGTGACGTGATGGGTGTACATTGGTTGCGTCGTTGAAGCTTCAAGTAACTGGCCTTCATACCACGAACTGTACTCTCATTTATCGATCTGTTGAGTTCTTTGGAAAACCTTCTCGCCGTCTTGACAACTCCGATTTCTATGGCAGACTTTGCAATTTGTGCCCGTTGCTCATCAGTGTAGAATTTGTAGTCACCACGCTTTCTCTTCCTTGGATTCACGACATCGGCGATCACCTTTTCAACTTCGTTATTTGCAGCTTCAGTCAAAATTGCCTCTTCTTTGGTCATACAAAGTCTGGGATCAGGTAAACCTGGAGTGCGTGGAGGATTTGCTTGTTTTAACCAGCGATACAGCGACATGTTTTTACGTTGAAGACAACGAGTACTATGGTAAAAAAACGTTGTAATCCATGGGTTTATAAGCATGAAATTCGTTTGATCAATGCGGCAAGCTGTTAATATTCCTTTAGAATGTTTTGAACATTGAGTGTAAGTTTCAAACATTTAACACAAAATTTTGCCGCTAAGGTAAGAAAATAAAGGATAAATTTACTAAAACCGTCAAAATTACCACCTTTACCCGTTCTTTGTACAATGTACTTTGTAGATTCACCCGACAATATCACAACATTCACACTTCCTTACATGACACCATGAAAACAACAGTATCAAAGACTTTGCCGACTTGATTGATAGCGTAAATCACCATTGTGTTTATTCAAATTTGTGACCGTGTGACCAAATTATGCAGGCTAATGATGACTGACAAGTGGAGTTGATGATCGCTCCATTCTTTACCGAGATGAACAATAGGAATAGAAGTGGGTTGAGCGAAAATTAATTCAGGCCAACCTGTCAGTTTTAGTAACTAAGCGAAAATAGACTCCAGCATTTATAAAGTCTTCCACAGTATTAGGACAGTGTTCTATGACATACATGTGCATATCCATTTTCATCGTGATATGATCCCCCATACCCGACCAATCCTTTATTGTTGTAGGCATGTTCCATGTCCAACAAGCAGGCACAACATATCTAAGTCTGTTTGATTTAGGTTCACAAGTGTTGTTGCGTAATCAGAGTAGTGATAATTCCTTAAAAGCCAATCATAGCGGGGACTATGTCATTCTCAATGACTTGTTTTGATATGATTTAGTACATTTCTGTGTGTAGAAAGCATTTCAAAATCAGCAAAACTAAAGATATATGATTTAATTACAGGTTGATCAAAGCTAGAGATAACGAGAATGCTCACAAAGTTTTCCAAGCTGCCAATAGTAAATTGCCTCTGATGCTACGTTTCCTTGGTGATGAGGATGATGATATCTCTGCTGCTGTCACAGAATACGTACATGATTATATAACTACTTTAAAGCAGGTAATAAAGTCATTAGATTTCATTGGTTAAAGTCTATCAAATGAATCAGTGGTCTCTCCTTGAACTACAATCATATTGTGTTGCCTCAGAATTTACCTCTCTGAAATGGTGCATGAAGATAGAAGTTCTAACAATTTGTCTTTGCTACATTTGCCACTAGGGGGCGCTGTTTATATTGTACCCACATGCATTCATTAGAGTTGTAGGGAAACTTGCTTCATTGACAGGATTTATCAAAGCTGGTTTATTTGAGCCAATGATGTGTTTGACTACTACTTCAAATGCTTGTGGCAGCCATTGCTATCAATCATTTTAACTCCATCTTTTGATTTTCTTTGAAGATTCCTAATGGTAGCCACATTTATAAAAGTCAGCTGGAAAGCATCATTTACATCATGATTCAGAAATTTGAATATGATGACAGCTACAACTTTGAGAGAGAAGGTGAAGATGAAGTGATGTTTATGGAGTACAGAAAACAACTCAAAGTTATATTTGACAACATAGCACAGTTAGACAACCAATTGATGTTGGTAACTATCCATCAAGTTGTCATGTCAACACTAAGGTGAGTCTGGAGTGTAGAGGTTAGAAACTATTGAGACTGTGTAACCCAGTATGTGTAGGTGATCATACACAACAATATTTGAATCACCATTGTAGCCAGTCAGCTCATTCTGTATAAATAAGGACCTGATAGGATAAAGGTGGCCTATATGAAGGATTAATTGTATGTGTTAACAGACACTGAATTGTATGTTTACAAGGGATGTGAAATATAAAGGGTTATACCATTTTAGATCTGTGTCAAGAGTAATAATCATAGAACTGTTTGATTTCAATCATAGGATGTCATAGTATGTAAAATAAAAACTAAATCTGTACAGCCTGGATATGGGTTTTGTAGACTGAGGTTGTATGGAGGAAGGGCCCAACTTTGTGAGGTTCTGTAACTTGCAAGCAGTACTACCAAAGTTTACAAAACCCATATTTGGGCCATCAAGGTTTTATCATGCAGCATAGATAGAGGCATGGAAACATTTTAATCAGATAGCACCATAAATTAATAGTAGAACAGTATTTTATACTGAAAAACATAATGATATTGAGAAAACAAATGAATCACTGAACAAACAGACATCAAGAAGCGAGCCACTTACCATATTTGGGCAAAGTGTGCCAAGGCATGATATGGAAAATGATTGCACAGGTTCAATGCACACACTTTCCATAACATGACATAGGAAGACTATATTAGGTGTATGGTGTTTTATCACATTAACCATGCATTGCTGATAATGATATGTATTCCTTTCAACTAGTGTCTTGATTTATAATATATTTTGGACATCACTGGGGTCTGTTCATCAAATATTGCATTTTTACAAATGATAATATTCTGATATGTGTATTTTATACAGGCAGTGGGAAAGTATAGAGTTTACCAAGGTAGAACTGGCTGTCAAGTTGCTGTACAATCTAGGGGAAGCTATACCTGCTAATCAAAGCAACCATTTTGTTGGTGATTCACCCAAAGTGATGGCTATGAAGGAAATGATGAGTACAGTAAGTACAATGTACATTATTAGTCCCCACCGGACAAAGTCTGGGACGGGTACTTATGGATTGGGTTCCGTCTGTCCATGTGTCCGTCCATCCATCCGTCCGTCCGTCCGTCCGTCCGTCCATCCGCAGCCGTTTCTTGGAGATGCCTGGACCGATTTTTTTCAAACTTGGTACAGGGGCAACATACAATGGCGGGTTAGGGTGGTCAGTGTTTGAATTGTGTATGTAACACTCAGACTGAAAGATTTGTGGTTGTTCCACATTTGTAACAATCATAGGTTGGAGTTTGATGTGTAAGTTGGAATAATAATGAATCTGTCACTTTATAAATCAGTCACAAACACTTTTTACATTTTAAAAAAATGTCTTTTATAATAATATTTGATTTTATCTTTCGGTATGATTTCTTTCAGCTTGTCACCAGTAGAGTGATTGGTCATTCCCATTTTGCTGTGGCACTACAGGTAAGTGACTTTAAGAGTGTTCTCCACGAGGGTTGGTTTGGGTTTTTTTCGAGGGGGGGGGGGGGGTGCACCATCCCTGTGACATTACAGGTTATTAACTTTAACAGTGTTCTCCACCAGGGGTTTGGGTGGGGGTGCACCACCCCTCTGTTGTCAATGGCCACCTCTTCTTTTTTTGGGGGGTCACCCATTAATTTGTGTTGGCCACTCCTGTGTGTTTGCCATGATGAATTATGCTGTTATTTAAAATTTGAAATTGTTGTGTACAAGTATCCTGTGTCTTGAAACTCATGACATTGAATATATTATCAGTCATTAGTAGACAAAATATAGAAAACTAAAATTGAATATTTTTACAAATATATATGCATCAGTATTGAACATTTTCATTACCACGGTGATATAATATATGACTTTATTCCCAGATACAAAATTATAATACAGGTCCGTGAAGAGTATCTTAACATAAAATAAATGGGAAAGGGGATCAAAAAATAGTTGTCTGCCAACTAATCTAGTTCAATCCCATCAATACATGTGATAATAATCAAAATACAAATATTATCTGGGCATCGTCACCGTTTCGTTGGATTTCTGATATTTGCAAAGCTTCTACAAATAAAAGGAAGGGAAGAAAACAACAACAAAACAAAACAAAAAACTGATACTTAAAGATTTCGACTCAAAAAGAAGAAATACAGAGACAAAGACGAAAACACTATCTCTCTCCCATAAACACAAACACCCATACATGTACACAAATATATACAACAAATCTAATTGCCATCAAAAGTATTTTTACCTAGTGGACTGTAAGTATTGCTTGTATTCTAATTTAATGCTGTGTAGATTCCTAATTATTATTGGTATATCATTCCATAGTTTGTCACCTGCATATTTCACCGTGAATTGTCCTGACCTGTGTTTTACCTCATTTCTTGTATTTTGTCTGGTTGAATATGAGTGACTCACGGATGTGTAGTATTCATGAAAACTTCGTGTAGCCTCTTATGTAACACATCGGGGACGAAAACTGCTAATTGCAACTTGTGTTGTTGATCAATATTTAGGATTCTAAGTTTCTGAAAGAGTGGATCTGAAGCACTTAACTAATTCAGACAATGTTCATTTATTCTATGGATGCTGAAAAAAACACAGAAATATCCAAATCCCATTCTGCTTTTTGTAGTGTACCATTACATTTAAAATCAGGAAACCTGGGGAAAAAATGTTGTCTTCTGGCTCAACAAAAATCTTACCAAGAGAGATTTTCATTGAACCAGACAGTAAAATGTAGCCGTACATGTTAATAAGAGTTTCATTGAACCAGACAGTAAAATGTAGCCGTACATGTTAATAAGAGTTTCATTGAACCAGACAGTAAAATGTAGCCGTACATGTTAATAATTTACGTTAAGCCAGACAGTGTGTTTTATCAGATTTTGTGAATTTAATTGTGTTTATAATTTTTCACTACTTTACAGGTTATTGAGACTATAAGTCGCTATGATAAATTCTTCAACTTGGAGCCACAGCATATACCGGAAGTGATTGCTGCCTTTCTTGATGAGAGAGGATTAAGAAATGGTAATGCTAATCTACGTAGTAGGGCATCCTATCTATTCTCTAAGTTTATCAAATCTGTCAGAGGACATCTACATCCATTCACTGAAGAAATTCTCAAATCTTTACAAGACTTGATGGTCATTGCTCCCGTTGTAAGTTTATTCTGTTTTTTGTATTCAACACTTTAGATAATTATGTGAAATTTAACATTGAACTTAGACGATGTAGGTGACATGCAATAGTAACAGTCTTGTAAAAATAATTGTGAATATATTTTATATTGCACTTAACTAATTCTGTACAAGGAGACTAATTTATGGACATATTATTCCACCAGTCCAGAGAGACATTAACACCGAATAATTAAATCATTGCATGATCAAGTTCTATAGTAGACAGATCGAAACATCTCATTTGTTTTCAATTAGCCGTTCCAAATAACTATATTGTACTGTCCGGGGGAAAAATGATCCTAGCTTGTAAAAAAAGAGAGACAATGAAATAGAATGTAAATGTATTATTTCACTGATATGAATTATTACGTTTACAACAGTCTTTTATGGTATTTGTTGCTACTCACAAATCATCTAGCCATGGTCACCCTTGACCCTTGCAATCTGCCCAGATTAGCACCAAATTACCACAACTTCAAATATCCCACAGTCCTTAATGTTTGTATCTGACTTTATTTGAATCATGAATATTGGCTATTGAATCCATGTCTGTTGTGTAAAAATCTCTAATCTTTGGTCTGCCAAAAGCACCTGATCTCGCAGTGAGAGAATTGATATACTACTCTCATTTTTTACTATGCATACATTGATCATGACAGAATTGACCTTGAACTACAATCTTACATCATCTTGTCTATTTTGCTTTCATTCCCTGTACAGGATAATGGACATCCTGCACTGTTGTCCAGTGATGATAAACTGTTTGTTTATGAGTCAGCTGGTGTTTTGATTGTAGCCAGTCAATTCCCACCCCAGGTAAGTAGGAACTAAGGTAGAATTCCAATTCACCCAAACTAAGATGTTATACAAAGGTTGTACTCAATAGGCCATTCCAGACAGGAAATTGGAAATTGGGAATACAGCGCCCTCGTTCAAATTGGGGGTATTGTCACCTAATAGTACTATTTCTTAAGAGCTTTGTCCCATGGTATTCTGTAGAAGTGTGAATCAGGGGTGTTTTTTGTATTGTTGTACTCAATACAAAGGGTTTAAGATAGGTATAACCTAAAAACAAATATTTGTTAAGAAATGCTATAATTATGAACCTCATATTGAAAGTGAAGTCCATACAGTGGTGCTTAGTTGAGTTTGTAGTGTATATTGAAACCAGTCCACTTTGGTAAATGATACAAATCAAGGCTAAGTTAAGGAATCCAGTCCTATTCTTATACCTAACTCAACTCTAACCCCAACCCCCCAGCTTGTGTACATTTACCTATTGTACAGTCAATCCACTGTTTTACTCAAATTACTGTAACATTTAGATAAATGTAAACACATTGACATGTGTACAGTCAGTTTTGTTGTTGGTTTCTACAAACTAAATATTAAACAAATGTAATTTCTTTATTGACAGAAAAAGCAGCTTCTAATGAAGACATTGCTAGCACCAATTATTGAGAAGTTCAACTCTGTACTGGCCAAACTGTGTGTAGAGAGTGAAGAAGCCCAGCAATTAGAATATGCAGAAGTTGTCAGTCAGTGTATTTCATTTGCAAGGTAAGTTAGAATATGCAGAGATTATGAGTCAATGTATTTGATTTGCAAGGTATGTGTCTTATATTTATCCAATTTTATGTTGTATAGCATTGTATGTCCCTGGATCAAGATTGGCATATGTCAATGTTGGACTTTAATATTTTCTAATTACGAAATCTACTGTAAAACTACAAATATGCCTTCTGTGCATTGTGAGATAGTAAAAACATGACACGGCTACAATAACTCATTCAAAGTTAGTGCTTCTCACATACCACACTTCCTTTATCTGTATTGTTATTGATTTTAAACATTCTGCAATATGTTTTTATAATTAATGTAATTTTCTGGCAAAAAGGTTGTATATGTATTATGTATGGTAATAGCATTGTACACAAGGTGAAGACTACAAAACACTAATTATAAGTTGTACATATTTTATTCCATAGTCGCACAAGTAAAGCATTTCACACCCAACAAACCATGAAGCAGTGTGGATGTGAGCCGTGTTATCTAGAAGCCCTACAAGTGTTTCTACATGCTTTAGACACCCCATATCAGAGACAGATAGTACATTCTGCTGTACGCCAGTACCTACATCGTATGATTGTATGTTTAGAAACAACTGTGCTGCCATTTATACCAATAGCTGTGGAACATTTGTTAAAAGGCTGCAGTGCAAAAGACATCCAGGAATTTATTCCACTTATAAATCAGATTATTGGCAAATTCAAGGTAAGATAGTAATGTCAAATTCAAGGTAAGATAGTGATGTCAATTTATTGGCAAATTGTCAAATTTGTGATTTAAAGGGCCACAAGCTGAGTTTATATGCTTTTTTTGGATGTAGTTTTTGTCTTCACATTTAAAGGTGATCACAATATTCTACTTACTGATGTAACCTTAACCACCACTTGCAATTGATTGAAATCAAACCTGATTTTAAGATATAACTTATAAACAATCCGATGACATAATTTATGATACACATCAAAAAATGTTCAGGAAATCCCTACTATGCAATCAACTGGTCTAACAATTCAGGATGACAATTGTAATGTGATAGAAGGCATACATGTACATCAACATTAACATTATACTGGAATGTGGTTTTATTCAAGTATTTTCACTTGCGTAAAAACCCTATAAATGCAACTTGTTTCCCTTAATGGTCTTTATATGAAATACTAACATTATGGATAGCGCCCTCATTGTTCAAAGTCATGACAGTGTACAGTGCCCTTGTTGAAATTTGAAATATAGGTAGTGACCTCTGATCATCAAAATTATCAATATTTATATTTTGTTAATTCAAGAGTTGTGTAAAAGATGTACACTATACATCACTTCAAAATCTGTCAATTCGTGTGTGTGTGTGTGTGTGTGTGTGTGTGTGTGTGCGTGTGCATGTGTGTGCGCATTCAGTTTGTTTTTTGGCACTTAGTTTTGTCTTTGAAGACGCATGTGAATTCAACCCATATTATTTTGAAAAGACAATCATTTGACTGACCATAAAACAGGTGAATATTTGTCATCAGGCTGGGGAGTTAGAGGTACTGTAACTAGTAGCTGTAGGTTGGAATAATTACGTTCAGGCCCCCTAGTGTTAGCTTAACAAATGTATTAATCACAGATAGACATATTGATCACTGTACCATTGTAACGGCTTCAGTTTCCAATCCACATGTCTGTCAGTAATCATGTTGATATTCAATATTTGTACCCCTTACTCTGTTTTGCTCTCACAGAAAGTGATTGTCCCGTTTCTACAAGAAGTCTTCATGCCAGTTGTCACTACCATCTTCACTGTCTTGATGCAGCCTGTCGATGCGCAAGATACCCAAGCAGCTAAAGAGAAGCAGACGCTACAGAGAAGTTATTTCCACTTCCTGCACTCTCTAGTCACCAATGATGTGGTGGAAGTGATATCTAATCAAAGTAAGTGATTTCTAATAATATACGGTACGATTGAGAGAGGTATCATTGTCAAAGTATTTTGTAATTGTGTAGTAGGGTCTGTGTCAGCAGGGTTAAATGTTGTTATAGTCTTGGTTACCAAGACATTATGCTGGAGGCCCTGGTGACACCTTCAAACCACCTCTAAATACCATTGGCAATCTCAGAGCTGACCGTGGACAAGGCTGATACATCTAAGGACACAACTCATTACAGTGTTGTTCTAAGTATAAAGTATTTATGAGGGAAAGTCAACTGCTTGTCAATGGCATTTTCCCAGACATTTTGGGGTTTTGGTAAGTCACCAGATGTCAGTCTGGGTAATCAAGATTAATGTTAAAGTTGCATATCACCCTCTGTATACAACAGGATAATAGTGGCCAATGAGGTATACATGTACAGAATTCTGTCCAGTGATGTCACTTCCTGTATAACCATAGGAACTCACAAATAGTACATTGTATCATGCTTTTAAGTTGAGTTCAACTAATTCAAATTGTTGTGGTGTCCAGAATTTATAGAATTCTTTCAATTTGCCAGGTACTTTAGCTAAAGCTACATAAAACTGACAACAGAATGTTTTCAAAGTGTAGTATGTACATACTTGGGTGACAGTTTGCAACCAATAAGATCAGAGGATCTTGGTGTCTTACCTTTGGTGTACATTTTTGTAGTATTCAAAGTACAAGAGGAAACCAGTCACACTATTTGTTGAATAGCGCCCTCAGTGTCAATCTCAGCAGGAAAATGTTAGAAATTAATTCTGATTCCCCTGTTACATACCATGAAATGTAGAGTGGGTAAGTTGTAAACATTGCTGCACTCCTATTGGTGGAGAGAATTTCTCTGACTAGTAGTTGATTGTATATATGGCTGACCATAGTTTGCTGAGTTTTTCACTCACGAGTCAAAACCAAACTAGGGTAATCAAAATTCATTAAAAACCAAAAAGTATGTTACAATTCCCAACAGTCCAAACAGTTTTGATTGTTTATTGGAAACAGTCAATATTGTATCTTTAGATACGATCTGGCTTGTTACATTGTGTTATCTGTCAGTGCATACAAAACAAGGGATCAGTGGACAACTGAAACTAATAATTAAAATTAATGCGTTAATATCTAGCCCAAACTCTCTAGTGCTTCATGTTATGTTTACAGAGCAGAGAGTATTATGTACAGATGTAATAATACCAGACTGAATGCTAAATGAATGGGATTAATACAACGCCAAGCTATGAAGGGTACCTGGCACAAGCTGTGCTGGAACTACATGTACATACTTATGAATAGGGTCCCTCCATGTAAAATAAAGTCTATAGTCATTAATCACTATAGACTATCTGTTAATCTGACAGATGTTGACATCACTACACACTTACATGTACACATGACTTGTTACGTAACACAGAACACCAGATATCACTATACACTTACATGTACACATGACTAGTTACGTAACACAGAACACCAGTCATACACCGAGTTAACAGTTTTCAGTGAAGTTGTTAGTTTACTGGTGTGTGTGTGCGTGTGTGTGTGTGTGTGTGTGTGTGTGTGTGTGTGTGTGTGTGTGTGTGTGTGTGTGTGTAATATAATATATCTAGTAGACTATCCAGTCTTGCCTGACCGTACCAACAATTTGTTCATAATTAAACACCAGGGAGTGAAAGATTCCACCATGATAAATAGACAAACTTGCCATTAAGGTACATATACAAATGTACATGTAGATAGTTTTAACACAGTTTATGACTTGATAGCTTGATTGGGTTGGGTTGTATTTCCTGAATTCATATTAGATAGTTTTAACACAGTTTATGACTTGATAGCTTGATTGGGTTGGGTTGTATTTCCTGAATTCATATTAGATAGTTTTAACACAGTTTATGACTTGATAGCTTGATTGGGTTGGGTTGTATTTCCTAAATTCATATTAGATAGTTTTAACACAGTTTGTGACTTGATAGCTTGATTGGGTTGGGTTGTATTTCCTAAATTCATATTAGATAGTTTTAACACAGTTTATGACTTGATAGCTTGATTGGGTTGGGTTGTATTTCCTGAATTCATATTAGATAGTTTTAACACAGTTTATGACTTGATAGCTTGATTGGGTTGGGTTGTATTTCCTGAATTCATATTAGATAGTTTTAACACAGTTTGTGACTTGATAGCTTGATTGGGTTGGGTTGTATTTCCTGAATTCATATTAGATAGTTTAAACACAGTTTATGACTTGATAGCTTGATTGGGTTGGGTTGTATTTCCTAAATTCATATTAGATAGTTTTAACACAGTTTATGACTTGATAGCTTGATTGGGTTGGGTTGTATTTCCTGAATTCATATTAGATAGTTTTAACACAGTTTGTGACTTGATAGCTTGATTGGGTTGGGTTGTATTTCCTGAATTCATATTAGATAGTTTAAACACAGTTTATGACTTGATAGCTTGATTGGGTTGGGTTGTATTTCCTGAATTCATATTAGATAGTTTTAACACAGTTTGTGACTTGATAGCTTGATTGGGTTGGGTTGTATTTCCTAAATTCATATTAAATAACACAATACAATATTGCTTTCTTGTTTTACTGTCAAGTGTGAAATATATCACTGAATAACATGATAACAATGTGTATTTTGTTATTTCCTTGTATTAGGTCCCCAGGACAGCCACAGAGTCTTGTTAACAGTGATAGAGGGCGCTGTGAACTTCCCAGACCCAGTGGTAAGTTGATTATTTGATGTTAACCAGAACTAAAGATATGTCATTCTTCAGTAATCATAATATTATGTATTATACGTTACCTGTCACCAATCTCACATTCTGATTGGTCGAGAGCCCTGCGGATACATGGGCGTATTTTTCACCAACAGCCATATTTTTGCTTGTTGTATCACATGATCACTACACGTCCCCTTGTAAACAAATCTAGCAGACAACTAGAAATACAGCTATAGCCAACATTTTCAAATGCCGAATTTGTTGTCAACCGTATGAAATGTCATCGTTGTATACATTGTAACAAGTCTTTGAACTGTATGTGTCGTGTCAAAGGGAAACCATCAAAAATTCCAATGATTGGATGATAAAGTTAAGGCTGAGATGTAAACAACCGCACTACAGTCATCAGAGAAGTGCGTGATACTACGCTAAACAGTATAACGCAGAAGTGATTTTTAAAAAAAATGAAACAGCAATTCTAGACATTCAAATATTGAATTCGTAGTCGCAGGTAACGTATAAGTATGTTATTTGCCAAATACTGTTCAACATCTTGCTGCTCGAGGTCATTTTTCCAGTATAACTGCTTGCCTCCGGCTCTCCGTTATTGCCGGAAAAATAACCTCTCACAGCAAGATATGGAACGGTATTTGGCAAATAACATTATACATTTTGACTTGTTGTGTCAAGTTAATGTATTTTGTTGTTAGTAATTATAAAATACTGTGAAATATTAACTTCATTTATTTTCACCATATGCTGTATTTGGTGTATTTTTTTGCTAGAATAAAATCTCCTTGAAATACTCATAGTTACCATGGATACCTGTCAATGTCTGTTTTCAGTGAAACCTCATTCTCTTTTAAAATGTAGTACTAGTATTACACAGTATAGAATGTACTACAAATCAATGCTATTCCCAGTACATTTCATTTTATATACCAGACTAAATTACTATAATTGTCAGATATCTAGTTTCCTTTACTCTTTAATTAGTAATTTGAGGAGAATCAAACAGCTGTTTCTATTATAGTATAAGAATAATACTAATTAGTGTATAATTTATACAGCCAAAATTACACTTAAATATCAACTACTGCTAAATGCAGCCGACTATAAAATTGGCCTGGTTTTTGTATGTGTGTTTTACAGCCAAGTTTAGAAATGTATTAAATTTGAATACAGTGTAGTAATAAATATTATGTAGCAACCACATGCAGCTGGATTTAGAAGCCGTCAGCTGTACTGTCTACCGTGTATGTGCAGCCTCAATAAACAATGTATAAAATGATGAAGTCCTAAATAATATGTGAGATCATAACATGCAGTGTACTATTTAAAGTCACAGCATGATCAGTTTCAGTATGAGTGGATGTATACTAAGTACTGATCAGTTTCAGTATGGGTCTGTGTATATTAAGTACTGACAAACATTCTATGTTGAAACTACAGTGTTGTCAATGGTGATACATTTGAAAGCATGCATGATGAAACAATTTCCTTTTTCTCTTTTTAAGTGTAGTACTTATCTTGATTATTTGATCATGTGTGGTTGTCATAACAACACTCTAAAATGTTTAGTCTTCTCCAAGAAATGGTGGTGTTCTGAAAGGATACACCGTATCAGAAAAACAAATTGAGGTGTGGCCATGAAAAATGAGAATTTCCTATTTCCTGTAATTCAGTATGTTAAAAGCTGTATTTGATACCAGAGATTCTTTGGTATACAGTGGTCACATTTCATAAAGTCTAGACTGTTGACAGTCGTTCGTGCCTTTTTTGCTACGTTTTATCTAAAACTAAAGTTGTCGCCTCGCTCCAATCCGGAGCAATACTATAACCGCGTACTGATTGAACAGCGAGTGCCAGAGCCACGATTGATTGTTCTTCTGCACCCTCACACGATAACATTAAGAACCTTTTTACTGTAGAATGTTTGACATTGGGGTCATAGTTCTCAAAGCTTGTCAATCAAAAGCAACATGGCGACGCCAGTCACCAAGCGAATTAACATATCAAGATGCATTGGAGAAACTTCGATATTCAGATGTGACAGACTTTCAGAGAAGAAAATTATATGCATGATAACAGTCCATGAGTTGGAGCCAATTGAGTTCCTTTGACTCGCAGCTAGCTAGTAATACTATGAGCATGACAATGACCGTGTTGGTCTTTGAGGTCTTCCAATGATGTCATTTACAAATGTCAAAAAAACGCACAGTTTCAAGCTTTAACAAAGAAAGATAGGAAAGGTAAATTACTTGATTATGACCATCTTAATACATTTACAATGTCAAATTTGCGCTGCAGTGTACGTGTATATGCGTTGAATGTTGAGTGAACTGTATGCAAATCATACAATAGAGTAAAGCCCAATTCCATGACGTCACACCATGAATAAGTAATAGAAAGGGAATTACAGCGAGCGATGACAGTCATTCGTGCCTTCGGCACTGACAGTTCCTATCAGTACGCATTAGTATCCAGTGCTACAGTGTGAGGCAACGACTTTGTCGACGTTTTATATGAAACATAGCAAAAAAGGCATGAATGGCTGTCGACAGTCTATATAAAGTCATGTGAAGTGGAGTAGAAATTGAGTTGGGGAGGCTGGGTTAAGAAATTGTACACAAAGGACAAGAAAAACAGCTTTCTCTATTTCCTCACATGTATGGCCTCCTAAATTAACTGTAAATATGTCTTCTGTCTTTAGTATTTTGCCAAATTTTCTAAGCACTCTTGAAACACTGTAACAAATAATAAGAGAATAAAGTAAAGTTCACAAAAACAAGACTACACGAGTGGAGTAGCCCAGAGGCTTGGCTATATCTGTCTTGACAATGTTGTTCACCAGTCTGTTAAGTCAGATATTCAAGTCTGTGGGATATAAAAGCTAAGATGTTGGCATGTTTTGTGAGAGCCATGTCTTCATAAACTATCAAAAAAAAGCTCAAACTATTATCAAAATAGGTACATGTAATACTAAAAGTGTCTGATAATGATAACGATAATGTAGTTGAGAACAGTGAGATTGTTGATAATGAATTGCTCTGTTTTCACTACAGCATCTAGATTTACAGTCAACTTTTCACTAGTGTTTCCTGTGCATGTTGTTATATTTCAGGGTGGTATGAAATCTAGATCATGTGTAAAAGTCTGAAATCACAAGATAAGAAGTTTGATATTTGTCTAAAACCAACAGTGCACACAACCTAGTGTCAGATTACAGGGGGAATGCCAACATCACCTACAGGAAATGTACACAGGATAAATTAGAACTGTATGGAAACTGAAAACTTGAATTATCAATATCAATTTTCACTTATATATGAATATTTCTATTCTGTATACAAGATGTACTTTACCTTGAGTGTAATGTGAATCCAATGCTATGTTATTCACATACTGTTCTTCAGTGGAATTCCACTGTTATGCTCTATTGTACACTGTTACGCATGGAGGAATAGTATCATTTATTAGAATTCACTTATCACAGACATTCAGCAAGTCATATAATTTGCCAAGTGCAGTGAAGTGTAAATCCTGGATGTGAGCTAACATTAATCTATAGTTACCTTGTGACGTGTTCACAATACGTGTATAAGGGTACATACTACCACAATCATGTGTTGGTACTCTTGTGTATAACTGTATGTACAACATATGTCATTCATAGCCTACAAGTACAATCCAGTCATGTTGGCATTTTACTCTCATTTTTACCCTACCACACCTGGCATTTCACTAGTGGCTGTTTTACTTTATGAAGTTTTGGCCAAGAATCAAGTGCAAATTCTTAGTGGGTTTTAAATTGTTCTCAGTGGTGAGGTGACGTCAATAGTGTCTCCATATAATTAGAATCAACTCTTAGGGTGGAGTTGTATGATGTCAACATAATTACCATATTCAATCATCACAGTGAGGAAATTGTAACCTAATTTTAGACCTGAATAAACAATTGCTAGTGAAATGCCAAATACCCTTTTTCCAAACAAATTTCGGACCACCCACTGTGTTGAGATAAACAGCATTGGACTGTATATGGGTGTAACTACATGTAGCCAAAATTAGTACGACATCGGCACATTTACATGTGGTGGAAACCATGGTGAAAATTGTTGCTGCCACACCACTACGATCGATGCAATGTAAAACATGGTGAACACATTAAAATATTAACCAGAAACTCAGCACTGTATATCACACTAGCAGAAACTCAGCACTGTATATCACACTAGCAGAAACTCAGCACTATATATCACACTAGCAGAAACTCAGCACTGTATATCACGCTAGCAGAAACTCAGCACTGTATATCACACTAGCAGAAACTCAGCACTGTATATCACGCTAGCAGAAACTCAGCACTGTATATCACGCTAGCAGAAACTCAGCACTGTGTATCACACTAGCAGAAACTCAGCACTGTGTATCACACTAGCAGAAACTCAGCACTGTATATCACACTAGCAGAAACTCAGCACTGTGTATCACACTAGCAGAAACTCAGCACTGTATATCACACTAGCAGAAACTCAGCACTGTATATCACACTAGCAGAAACTCAGCACTGTATATCACACTAGCAGAAACTCAGCACTGTATATCACACTAGCAGAAACTCAGCACTGTATATCACACTAGCAGAAACTCAGCACTGTATATCACGCTAGCAGAAACTCAGCACTGTATATCATGCTAGCAGAAACTCAGCACTGTATATCACGCTAGCAGAAACTCAGCACTGTGTATCACACTAGCAGAAACTCAGCACTGTATATCACACTAGCAGAAACTCAGCACTGTGTATCACACTAGCAGAAACTCAGCACTATATATATCACACTAGCAGAAACTCAGCACTGTATATCACACTAGCAGAAACTCAGCACTGTATATCACACTAACAGAAACTCAGCACTGTATATCACACTAGCAGAAACTCAGCACTGTATATCACGCTAGCAGAAACTCAGCACTGTATATCACGCTAGCAGAAACTCAGCACTGTGTATCACACTAGCAGAAACTCAGCACTGTGTATCACACTAGCAGAAACTCAGCACTGTATATCACACTAGCAGAAACTCAGCACTGTGTATCACACTAGCAGAAACTCAGCACTGTATCACACTAGCAGAAACTCAGCACTGTATATCACACTAGCAGAAACTCAGCACTGTATATCACACTAGCAGAAACTCAGCACTGTATATCACACTAGCAGAAACTCAGCACTGTATATCACGCTAGCAGAAACTCAGCACTGTATATCATGCTAGCAGAAACTCAGCACTGTATATCACGCTAGCAGAAACTCAGCACTGTGTATCACACTAGCAGAAACTCAGCACTGTATATCACACTAGCAGAAACTCAGCACTGTGTATCACACTAGCAGAAACTCAGCACTATATATATCACACTAGCAGAAACTCAGCACTGTATATCACACTAGCAGAAACTCAGCACTGTATATCACACTAACAGAAACTCAGCACTGTATATCACACTAGCAGAAACTCAGCACTGTATATCACACTAGCAGAAACTCAGCACTGTATATCACACTAGCAGAAACTCAGCACTGTATATCACGCTAGCAGAAACTCAGCACTGTATATCACGCTAGCAGAAACTCAGCACTGTATATCACGCTAGCAGAAACTCAGCACTGTATATCACACTAGCAGAAACTCAGCACTGTGTATCACACTAGCAGAAACTCAGCACTGTGTATCACACTAGCAGAAACTCAGCACTGTGTATCACACTAGCAGAAACTCAGCACTGTGTATCACACTAGCAGAAACTCAGCACTGTGTATCACACTAGCAGAAACTCAGCACTGTGTATCACACTAGCAGAAACTCAGCACTGTGTATCACACTAGCAGAAACTCAGCACTGTATATCACGCTAGCAGAAACTCAGCACTGTGTATCACGCTAGCAGAAACTCGGCACTGTATATCACGCTAGCAGAAACTCAGCACTGTATATCACGCTAGCAGAAACTCAGCACTGTATATCACGCTAGCAGAAACTCAGCACTGTATATCACGCTAGCAGAAACTCAGCACTGTATATCACGCTAGCAGAAACTCAGCACTGTATATCACGCTAGCAGAAACTCAGCACTGTATATCACGCTAGCAGAAACTCAGCACTGTATATCACGCTAGCAGAAACTCAGCACTGTATATCACGCTAGCAGAAACTCAGCACTGTATATCACGCTAACAGAAACTCAGCACTGTATATCACGCTAGCAGAAACTCAGCACTGTGTATCACGCTAGCAGAAACTCAGCACTGTATATCACGCTAGCAGAAACTCAGCACTGTGTATCACGCTAGCAGAAACTCAGCACTGTATATCACGCTAGCAGAAACTCAGCACTGTATATCACGCTAGCAGAAACTCAGCACTGTATATCACGCTAGCAGAAACTCAGCACTGTATATCACGCTAGCAGAAACTCAGCACTGTATATCACGCTAGCAGAAACTCAGCACTGTATATCACGCTAGCAGAAACTCAGCACTGTATATCACGCTAGCAGAAACTCAGCACTGTATATCACGCTAGCAGAAACTCAGCACTGTATATCACGCTAGCAGAAACTCAGCACTGTATATCACGCTAACAGAAACTCAGCACTGTATATCACGCTAGCAGAAACTCAGCACTGTGTATCACGCTAGCAGAAACTCAGCACTGTATATCACGCTAGCAGAAACTCAGCACTGTATATCACGCTAGCAGAAACTCAGCACTGTATATCACGCTAGCAGAAACTCAGCACTGTATATCACGCTAGCAGAAACTCAGCACTGTATATCACGCTAGCAGAAACTCAGCACTGTATATCACGCTAGCAGAAACTCAGCACTGTATATCACGCTAGCAGAAACTCAGCACTGTATATCACGCTAGCAGAAACTCAGCACTGTATATCACGCTAGCAGAAACTCAGCACTGTATATCACGCTAGCAGAAACTCAGCACTGTATATCACGCTAGCAGAAACTCAGCACTGTATATCACGCTAGCAGAAACTCAGCACTGTATATCACGCTAGCAGAAACTCAGCACTGTATATCACGCTAGCAGAAACTCAGCACTGTTTATCACGCTAGCAGAAACTCAGCACTGTGTATCACGCTAGCAGAAACTCAGCACTGTGTATCACACTAGCAGAAACTCAGCACTGTGTATCACACTAGCAGAAACTCAGCACTGTGTATCACGCTAGCAGAAACTCAGCACTGTGTATCACGCTAGCAGAAACTCAGCACTGTGTATCACGCTAGCAGAAACTCAGCACTGTATATCACGCTAGCAGAAACTCAGCACTGTATATCACGCTAGCAGAAACTCAGCACTGTATATCACGCTAGCAGAAACTCAGCACTGTATATCACGCTAGCAGAAACTCAGCACTGTATATCACGCTAGCAGAAACTCAGCACTGTATATCACACTAGCAGAAACTCAGCACTGTTTATCACACTAGCAGAAACTCAGCACTGTGTATCACACTAGCAGAAACTCAGCACTGTGTATCACACTAGCAGAAACTCAGCACTGTGTATCACACTAGCAGAAACTCAGCACTGTGTATCACACTAGCAGAAACTCAGCACTGTATCACACTAGCAGAAACTCAGCACTGTGTATCACGCTAGCAGAAACTCAGCACTGTGTATCACGCTAGCAGAAACTCAGCACTGTGTATCACGCTAGCAGAAACTCAGCACTGTATATCACGCTAGCAGAAACTCAGCACTGTATATCACGCTAGCAGAAACTCAGCACTGTACTTATGAATTCTTATTCATTCTCTATTACAGTCTCAGAAAATATGTTTTGCCATTTTAAAGAAATTGGTGGAGACATGGGGTGGTGAAGATGGTCCGGCAGGATTCCGTGATTTCATTTATAAAAATATTATACCTGCTTGTTTCATGGCTCCTCTCAAATCAACGTTTGATTTGAATGATGGGCAAACTTTCCTGGTGAGTATTGCTGACAGAGAAGTGTCTGTGTTAGCATGTCTGTGGGTTTCCAAAACTAATACATAGACAGTACATAATTCATGTACTGTCTACTAACCAATGCAGCTGTATGGCATGTATTAATCATTACACTTTCTGTTTTATTTGTCTCACCACCTGAATGATTGACTGATTGAGTTTTCAACACATCCTTTTCAATGAATTAGTATAGAAAGTTTGCCATTGTAGTAACTGACATGCACGTCATTAGATGTGTTTAGGCATGTTTTCTCTCTAATGTGTATCTATTTCAGGCCATTAACTTATTGCAGACAGATGTGTTCATTGTCTGTACTTTGTATTTTAATATATGCTATTTTCATGAAAAATACTAAAGTGCTGTGTTTGATATGCATTTATAAATGTACCTTGTACTGATGGCAAGCAGTTAGGCTGACACAAACATTAGGACAGACAGACAGACAGACAGACATTCAGTCCAGTATTGGTAATACTGGTAATGTTTACCTACATTCAATCCATCTTGTTTGACCTGGTGTATAAGTTGGAGAAATCAAACAAAATAATTTCTTGAAATCAAATTTCCAGTTTTGTGGGTTTTTTTTGTATTTATTACATGTATTGATAAGTATGATGGTCAGTGTGTCCTTCAGTAGTTGTCGGTCTGACAGCAGGGGAGGACATTTATTCTCCAAGAAATGTCTGATAGGGTTAAACAATACAACATGTTTTAAGAGTATTATACTGATTGCAATGTTGATTGCTTGATTCAGGCTTTACAGGAAGACGGTGCCTTACTGAAAACTATACTAACCCAACAGGGTGGAGAAGCTTATAGATTCCTTCAACAAGATTATTTACCTTCATTGCAGATAGTACCCGAATTATGTCAAGTAAGTCATATTCAATAATTAATATGTAAGAGTTCTAATCATAAAAGTTTTAGCTAAGAAAGATAGGTGGAAAAACGTACTCACTAAGAGGATTTGTTCAGTAGAAATATGTACTCTGGTTTGTGAGAATCCACCTTGAAAACTTCCTTTATATAGATCTTCAATTCAAATTTGAAAAGAAAACGGTATGAATATATCTGGGCCATTTAATCAACAAATTGATACTTTATGAGATTTTGATAAGGGTTTCTATTACTAGACAATAATACATTCTTGTGGAAATACAACAAAAAACATTAATAAATTGAAAATAAGAACACAAATTATGAAAGAAATATATCTAGGAAAAATATGACTGGTAATCAAATCTTCAGTTTACTATACTAAGATAGGCAGAAACTATATCCGTTGTTGTCCATTGTGGTAGATTATACAAGTGGGTGATAGCAGTTCCTCTGTTGTGCAATTCTAATCACCCAGTGATCAACATAGTGTAAACATTGGAAGTCACAAGTCAGTACACTGCAAGTTTATGTAACTAGCTTTTAGAGAGCCACCCAACTCAGACTATAAACCAAAGGACATCCAATAGCTTATCACTGTTTCATCAACATGTTGTGACAATAGTTTTTAGTTTGTGTCTAGTTTAGAAAACCGAAGGCTCAATTACCAGAGTAATAACTTTGAAATTTAGGAACGTAATGAAAGTAAGTCCTTCTACATGTCTGAAGAGAACAACTGAACTAAGACAAGTACACGTTGTCAAAAGGTCAAAGGTCACACACTATAATATCTATTTGATCATTACTGTCTTCCGATCTAAATCTCATATTTCTTTATTTTTTTTATTCACAGGAATTTTGTCATGCTCTACAGCAGACAGAAGCAAAAGTTTTTAGAAATTATTTTAAGGTGAGTGTAAGAAGTTCTCAAACGTTACTCTCAGAAAACAGTTCTTTTAGGTATATGTGAAGATGTTAGAATATTGTGTGATATGGGTAGAATGCCTGAATACCTGCAAAGTTAACAAACTGTGAGTTTGTATACCAATGAAATATCACAGTCCAGAAATGTAAGGACGGGGGACTTAGGGGGCCAACTTAGAATGGAGCACCTAGAGAGCTGATTGTTTGAATGTGGAAGGAACGTACTAATACATAGGAATGTATTCCAACATTGAAATCAGTGTTTATCATTCACAGTGTAGTCTCACAGGGTACCATTAACCAACATAGAAATGTGTGTAGGGTATAATTTTAGATTCTGTTCTAGAAAATTTATCCTTTTTGAACATTGATTTTATTGCAGGCTTTTTTACTTCGATTGAAATCATGACGAGAACTTCATCAGAACACAGCTACAGACTGGAAGGACTCTACAGGGGTCGACAACAAACTTTGATCCAAAGTATGACCCTTTGTTCAAGGGTTGTTCCTGTCTCTAGACATGTCATCACCCCAGGAGTGAAAAGACTGATATGTTGTAATGAAGCCAAACAGTGATTTTTAATGGCTTTATCAGACACTGTCACCTATTTCATGAATGTTGTGACCAATCCAGTGTTGAAAACAATTGGATCAAACCAAAATTCAGGAAATGTAGGTGATGAAGGCTATGTTTGTCAAGGTGTACTACAAATGCTGATAGATTTTGTAAATTGTATTCTGTACAAATGGTATATTTTGTTGTCTAGAGATTCATTCATTAAGTATTTTATGGTGCAAATATAGAAAGTGGCTCATGAAATATTGAAATTTTGTGAACACATTTTGAATAGGCTGATACTGTGTATTGATATCACATGGTATCTTCTCATTAGTTATTCACCCTGTAAACCCTTGGTTTTTGACAAAGTGGAGGGGCTATAGTTGCGAGTACAGTCTATGATTAAACTCTAAAGTTAGAGTGTTATAGCTGTTGACATACTGTACCGTACAATTTAAATTTAGTTTTTCACAAAAGTGAATCATCATCATCATCATCATGCCAATTCTGCTGATAAACACTTTAGTGCAAGTATAATATAAATACTACAATACTTTGAAAAGAAATGTTTTTACTTTGTATATTTTTTACTCGTAAAATTGAAAGGATATGTTTATATTTTGTAATGCAGCTTTTTGTGGGATAATAATACAAGTGTGATGGTGTAACCATGTCAAATTTGCAGGGCTTCGTAACAAGACCAACATTGTCGTTTCTTTCTAGATGGTTATATTAATTGAAATTCGCACTTTGACATGAACTCCTTTTATTTGTAACTATTATATGGCTACAGAAATGTTTTTTATAAATTGAAACTTTAAATTCCCTGATTAGGAATAGCTGAAAACTGGTATTGGATTTAATTAAACTGACTCATTTAGGGTAACTAATTTGTGCAAAAGGGTTAAGAAAACGTAACGCCTATATAAGTTACTTTTATTGTCTCAATTTACCAGTAGTTGAAATTATGTCATTCCTAATTTGTCATGAGAAATATTTCTTCAAAAAATAGTGTTTATGCATAAAATGTACTTGAAATACTTTATGGACCATGAATTTATTGATTTCCTAACAAACTGATTAGATATGCAAATGAATGTAAGATGTCTATTTCAGATTATTGCCTTTGGACACAACATAGACCCACCACCCACATCATGTTATGTGAAAAATCATTAGAATCATTATTTCTAATCCCTATAAATTATAATTTCACTGTTTTTGTCAAGTGAAGTAAAGAATATCTGAAAAAGCTACCAGGGTTTCAAAAAAGTCACAGAGGAATTTTTACAGGGGAAAATAAGGACAAGTAAAATTTGAAATATTCATCTTTGTTCAGTTCACTTTGAAAATATCAGGAAATGAACTTAATTGCTGTAATGGGACACAATAAACAAAAAGTGTAGATCAGGTTTAAAAAAAATTATGTTTTATTTTTATTATCTTTACCTGATATATGCCAAAGGGTTGAAGGAAATAAATGGCATAAAAAATATTTTATTTTATTTTATTTATGAATGTATTAAAAATGAAAAGAAAGTTATAGTGAAAGCTGATCTGTGCAAACATTCAGTCTAAGTTTATGAATTTAACTTTGTATTGCACCAAACATTTCATGTAGCTAACCCAAACTTTAGCATGTGTAGTGACTTCAGAAAAACTCTTGACAAACCCATGGTGGATACCCTGCAAAAGTTTTGGTTAGTTACTATAAAAGTTTGGTACAATACAAAGTTAAATTCATGAACTTAGAAAAGAATGTTGATTCATATAACTCAAAAAGGAATAGTTATCATACTTTTCTGTATCAGTTTATAGCAACTATTATAGTTTTAATTTTGCCAGGAGCATAAACCATTGAGTTGTGATCTCAGTAAAAAAGAAGGGGGGGGGGGGGGGGGGGGGTTTAAGTCTTTGAATTTTTTTTCACAGTGAAATTGTCAGAAGTATCTGTGAACATTGAAATTTTCATTCAATTAAAATTAATTTGAACATGACATTTGTACATGTAATGGCTGTAAGTATGGCTAGATGGTTTCATGGAACACAACAAATACAGCTAGCTAATTTATATGTTTAATGATTTTAGACAAGATTTTCATATGCTTACATTGAAGAGAAAGTTTTAAATGAAATACCTATGTCCAAGACTCCAAGACTAGTGTATCATATTTTGTTTATACATAGACAACATGGTGGGAAACATCAAGGAAAGAAAAACCAGCTGTAAAAACCTCACTTGCCAACTATCTGGCATTTTATGATTTGGAATCAAATGTCCTGATTCGCCGTGTATCTGAAATAATATTTCACAAGAAACTAATTCAAAATGATCAACTTGAGATATTTTTATTGCATTATAGACAGTATAGGCAATGATTTCATCACTTTATCATTTTGGTAAAAGATGAAATCTACTTGATTCTATCATAGACCTTCAACCAACGTTGGTGGTCTATGATTCTACTTGATTCTATCATAGACCCTCAACCAACGTTGGTGGACGGTCTATGATTCTACTTGATTCTATCATAGACCCTCAACCAACATTGGTGGACGGTCTATGATTCTACGTGATTCTATCATAGACCTTCTACCAACATTGGTGGACGGTCTATAATTCTACGTGATTCTATCATAGACCCTCAACCAACGTTGATGGACGGTCTATGATTCTACTTGATTCTACCATAGACCCTCAACCAACATTGGTGGACAGTCTATAATTCTACGTGATTCTATCATAGACCCTCAACCAACGTTGGTGGTCTATGATTCTACTTGATTCTATCATAGACACTCAACCAACATTGGTGGACGGTCTATGATTCTACGTGATTCTATCATAGACCCTCAACCAACGTTGGTGGACGGTCTATGATTCTACTTGATTCTATCATAGACACTCAACCAACATTGGTGGACGGTCTATGATTCTACGTGATTCTATCATAGACCCTCAACCAACGTTGGTGGACGGTCTATGATTCTACGTGATTCTATCATAGACCCTCAACCAACGTTGTCGGACGGTCTATAATTCTACTTGGTCATTTCATTATTTAACTGACATCAAGATTTATTCATTTCAATGTAGTCAGTTGTAGTACAACACTATTGGTTATATTTGTTTGTATTCACCTCAGATGACATTCAGTGTTTCTTAGTTCATCCTAAGCTACATAAGTCTTTATGTGATGTTTACTCAACTCATACCAGTATACATGTACTTTTTTCATATACGGTATTCTAACAGGGTGTTG